>NC_072734.1:33515299-33815299 GCF_026930045.1 Uloborus diversus | reverse complement strand
AAGGTTTAAATTACTAGAATTTGCAAAGTCCAAATCTTGATGGGATCTTGCTTGATGTTCCGATTAAAATAAAGTTGAGATAGACGCAGGGGTCCCCCTAGAGGGGGCCAACCTTGTTTCCCGAAGGATGCGAATGGAAACGCGCAGGTACAAGGGAGCAAAAGAAAAATCTGATGCCGCACAGGTTCGAGGGGAGGGTGCAAGTAAAGAAAAAAAAAGAAAAACCAAAGTCACTCTGGCTTGAGAGCGAAATAAATAAATAAAAGAAAACACACGTTTAGCCGTACTAAAAAAAAAAAAAAAAAAAGGGCGAAAAGGCTTGAGGGCCCAAAAAAAGGGGGAGGGGGAAACGCTAGCTTACAGGTGCGATGGCGTACTAGAGGGAGGTCGCACCGACCCACGGGTAGATGAACTATCTATCCAGCTACATCTATCTGGTACATAACGAATAGTAAAAGGAGTCTTGCAACCTTCTTTTGACTCTCTTTTGACTGTCTTTTGAGGTTCCTTTGTTTTACTAATATCCACTGTGAGTGTAGTCATTGCTTCTTGTTTTATCGCGGTGTTGGGCACGGGCCAACCAGCCCAAGCCAGCCTTTACGGCTACATATTTGTTGGAATAATTGAAGTTTGTTGTGGGTAAGATACGATGCACACGTTTAACTCTTATTATGAAAGGTATTAGTGTCAGTTTAATAAAATCATTAAACATCTCAAATAACGTTATTTTTTCTTACTACGACGATACAGTGACATCCTATAATTCCATTTTTTTTTCTTTTTCTTATTTTCCTTTTTTTGTACGATTTCATAAAAAACTCTTGAACTTGTGAAATTATTACGGCGAAAACCGCAAGTCATACGACTGTTTGCTGCTTGTCTATATTTTTTTTAAATGTGCAAAGGACTTTTCGGACACCCTGTATTTCTGAAGATTGACTTACATGTTTTGAATATGTACAGTGATTTTTAAAAAACCGTATGGTAGTAATTGTGAAAGGAAAAAAAATACCTGTGTGTAGAACATTTAAAAAGAGTGAGGATTAGTTTGTTGTCGGATACACCGAGGCACGTTCCTGAGGATTTTTTTCAATGAATTTTCTAATTTTTATGTTTTAACTAAGGAAATTTTAGACATGAGCGATTTTATAAAGCAGTTAATGGAGTCAAAATTGGTGCATTCAGTTGTTGCTCAGTTTGTGTTTTTAATCGTTAAAAAATTATTTTTGAGTTCAAGTCGATTGCGTAAACTTGCCCCGGGCACGAGGCACGCTTACGCATAGTTATTTTGACACCTAGCGTAGTTCTGTTAGTGTTTCGAACATAACGTCTTACCGTCGTGAAAGTAAAGCAAATTTATTACAGACTGAATAGTGTATAAAGAAAAAGCTGAATGGGTATGAAGACAAGACTACATGATTGTAACCTATAAGATACAAATCTGTACCTCAATTCAAAAATAAATTGTGATTTTCAAAAATAAGAACCTGAAAATACTAAAAAGGTTTGAGACAGTTCGAAACGAAAAAAGCGTCAGGGCACGTTTAGAAGTAAAACACTGTAAGAACGTGAGTAAAGGTGCTTCGACGTCAACGCGTAAATTTGCCCCGTCGCCGTTTGGATTTATTTTCAACGTGAAAAAAATAATAACATTTCAGTTTATACAATTACAATTCTCAAAAAAAAATAAATAAATAAATAAATTCTGCATTTTTTAATGTATTTGTTCCTTCCTAACTTAGTATTATTTATTCACAACAAGCTTCAAAACGTTCAAGACAAATCTTACCCAACTTAGTGAGAAACAGATTATTATTCCTGCATGCTAGACCGAAGCTCTAATAATGCTCAAAAACTTATGCGAACATGTACTAGAGAGCACTATCAATCTGTTATGACTAATGGTTCTTCTTTATAATTTCTTTTACAAAAGGGGCACTGCATAAACGTGCCTCATGCGTAAGCGTGCCCCGGTCTACCCTACTAGAGTTTGAGTCACTAAGTTTGAGTCACTAAAAACATCGCTTTTTTCCAGAAAATTATTGACGTATTATTGTTGAAAAAAATGCTTCATATTTTTTATTTTACTTTATAATTCCGAAACAGCGTTTATTATTTTAAATTAACTAGACTTCTTGCAAATTACTAAAAACTCCAAAAAGCTATTTTTGTTTCAAAAAAAAAAAAAAAAAATTAAAAAAAAAAGCAACTGAATAAACAACTAAAGACATAAAAATGCTCACTTCTTGAAGATGCTATAATAAGTGTTTCACGAGTGTAATTTAAAATATCTGAACTCTTATTAAACATTTACTATAAGAAAAAACAGGAACTGATAGCCATTTGGAGCTTTTAATGTTGATGGTATCTCAACAGCAATCACTCAAGAAAAATGTACTTTGTAATTATCATTAAATAGGTAGTGCAGCCTGGTCTTCTTTTTTCATACATTATTTTTTCTTGCACTATCTCTACTTTAATATGCAGCTATTATGTTGATGACGTCGTTATAAATGTTGAGAAAAAAACTCTCTTCAGGTGATAACTTTGGCACCTTTTCTTTTGCAGTTTCTAAACTACGGCGATTAAAATCGTTTATTGCTTCTAAAAAGTGAGTGGTATGAATAATAGATGTTAAAAAAGCAAACGATTAAAGTTTGAAGAACTTCACAATGTTTTTTTCTGTCTTAAAGGTAAATAAATAAAACGATTAAATAATGTTTTTAAAGCAAAAGAATATATATATATATATATATATATATATATATATATATATATATATATATATATATATATATATATATATATATATATATATATATATATATATATATATATATATATATATATATATTAAATACGAGCCAAAAAATTTTTTTACTAAACATTATGTTTAGTTAAATTGATGTTATTTAAAACAGTTAATGTAAGATATTTTTGCTCATACAAACGACAAATGGAATTCAATTTACGATGATTTATGGTCATATCCATATTGCTACTGAAGAAAATATCAATGCGCAATTGAACGAAACATAACGTTTTGAAGGAATTCCTTACGATTAAATAAATTTTATTAATGTTTACAATAATAAACCTAAACTGTAGAAAATGTACAATATGTTTAATATAAAATGTGAAACGGAATTGAAATTTATTTTGAGGTACGTAAAAGCATTAATCATTGTATTTTCTACTACGTTTGAGCTTATATAAAAGAGAATTAATAAAAGTCGCTGGAATCATTTTTTTTTTGTTAAAATACGTTAGCCACCAGAAAAAAATGTATATAGAGTTAAAAAAACAGGAATAATAGAAATATATGTATATATTTAAGTGCTATGAAGACTCTTGCTTATTGAACTAGATTTTAGTAGAGCAGTTTAAGATATATTCACATATAAATGTTTTATAAATAGTTAAAACATATTACAATATTAAGCGATGATGTTTACTGCATCTAAAAAATAAAAAGAAGAGGTTTAAAACGCTTTTTTTTAAGGGGGGGACCAGTTGACTGAACTTTTAAAAATAGTTAGATGAAAGAAGAAAAAAAATTACTGTTAAAATTGTTTCGATAAGTTTAGTCAAAGAAAGTAAACTTTAACGTTTTTTAAAAGAAAGAAAAAGAAAAGAAAAATTTAAAACACACACACACGCACACACACACATCCAGCCCTGGGCATTCACATTTGAAATTTCAGGGTAGACCGGGGTACGTTTACCTTTGCCCTTGACAGACAGATTGATGCTGCTCCCTATCAAATATATTCTTAAGTTTTTGAGCATCAGTTGAACTTTAGTCTAGCATGCAAAAATAATGATCTGTTTTCTACCAAGTTGAATAAATTTTGAGTTGAAAGTTTTGAAGCTTATTGTGAATAAATAATACTTAGTTAAGAAAGAAACTAGTATGTTGTGGCCATCACGAAACTTTCTTCTATATCTTTCGAATAATTATGTTCTCTCCCCATGCTTGACGAGGTAGCAATATTCCCAGCAAAAACAAAATTACGCACGCTAAAACTCAACGACCATCCCAATTCCTGATTTGTTTCAAAAGCAAAATAAAGAATGAAAATTGATAATTATTTTAAAAGTCTTGCTAAAAATAATTACAAACATTTATTTGATAACAAACGCGAGATGGCAACAGTTAAAAAGTTTAAATCACCGCGAATTTCTTATAGTTTTCCAACAACTAAAATCACGAGAATTACGTCCCCACGGAGCGATTGGCATCAAAATTGAACCAACGCCTGTTTATATATGGATTCACAATTATTCCTAATTTCATCCAGAACGTAGCATTACTTCTTGAGATATGGCACTTGCAATGGAAAACAAAGAACGTTCGATTGCGCCATCCCTTTTCAGCTATTGACGCCAAAATAGAATCAGCTGTTATACTCTCTAAAGGCTACTTTTCGATAAATTTTTGTTTGATTCCGTTCATTATTTCTTGAGACACAGCAATAAAAATTGACGACAAAAAACGTTCTATAGCTCAACTCACGTTTGAGCTATTGACACCAAAATTAAACCAGCACCTGTACCTGTTAAGGGCAATATATGGACCAAATTTTGTTTGATTCCGCCAGTTATTTCTTGGGGAATAGCAGGCAAGCATAACTCAAAAAACGCTCCATTGCTCCACCCCCTTGGAGGAATTCGTGCCAAAAACCAATGGGCACAAGTTCATACAGGGGCACAAATGTGTACCAAATTTCGTTCGATTTCATGCGGTAGTTTTTGCTGTAGAGCGGCCACAAAAAAAACTGGTCACACAAAAAAACTGGTCTGACACACACACAGACAGACATTTTCCAAAAATGGTCGAAATGGGCTCAGCACACCTCAAAACGTTCGAATCCGCCAAAATTCGAAATTCGAAAATTTGCACGAATCCAATACTTTCTTCTACATATTAGATATAGAATAAAGTAAAAAGGATAAATTTCTGCTAATTTTTATGTATTTTTACTTTCTTCTATATATAATATATAGAAAAAAGTATTGGATTCGTGCAAATTTTCGAATTTTGACGGATTCGAACGCTTTGAGGTATGCTGAGTCCATTCCGACCATTTTTGGAAAATGTCAGTCTGTGTGTGTGTGACCATTTTTTGTGGCTGTTCTACAGCAAAATCTACTGCATGAAATCAAACGAAATTTGGTACACATATATGCCCCTATGTAAACTTGTGCCCATTGGTTTTTGGCGCACCTTGGAATTTCTCCAAGGTGGGTGAAGTAGTGGGAGGTTTCTTGAGTTACGCGTGCCTGCCATTCCCCAGGAAGATATCGACAAGTATCCCTTAGAGGATATAAGAGCTGATTCTATTTTGGCGTCAACAGCTGAAAAGGGGCTAATGCTACGTTCTGGATGAAATTTGGAATAAATGTGAATCCACATGTAAACAGTCGTTGGTTCATTTTTTGCGCCAATCGCTCCATGGGGGGGGGGGGGGTCTGATTTTTTTTTTCTGTGTGAATAAAAATAGCTTTATAATTGCAACAATAAGAAACAATAAATCATAATAGACTGTCGTCTGCGTACTTCGTGTGATCTTAATTGTTGGAAAATGACCAGAAAATCGCGATGATTTAAATTTTTTAACTGTTGCCATCTTATGTTTGTTAAAAAATAAATGTTTGTAATTACTTTAAGGAAGACTTTTAAAATAAGTTTCAATTTTCATTCTTTGCTTTGCTTTTGAGATAAATCGGGAATTGGGATGGTCGTCAAGTTTTGGTCAGTTTAATTTTGTTTTCCTTGGGAATATTACTTCCTCGTCAAGCATGGGGAGAGATCAGAATTATAAGAAAGATATAGGCGAACGTTTCGTGATAGCCACAACATACTAGTTTGAGAGTTGTACTTGTATGAAATGAAATGTTATTATTATTTTTTTTACACGTAAAAAAGAATCCAAACTTGGCGATGGGGCAAGTTTTCGCGTTGACGTCGGAGCACCTATACGCACGTTATTACTGTGTCTTATTTCTAAACGTGTCCTGACTCTTTTTTTTTTTTTTGCTCCGAACTGTCTCAAAACTGTTACGTAGTTTAAGGCTACTTAAATTTAAAAATCTCCATTTAATTTTTAATTGAGTTACAAACTTGTACCTTATAGATTACAATATTGTAGTGCTGTCTTCATGCCCGTTCAACTTCAATTTATACACCATTCAGTCTGTAATAGATTTGTTTTATTTTAACGATAAATAGACAATATGTTCAAAACACTAACAGAACCACGTTAGGTATCAAAATAAATATGCGTAAACGTGCCCCGTGTCCAGGTCAAGTTTACGCAACCGACTTAGACTCAAAAATATTTTTTGACAGTTATAAACACAAACTGAGCAGCAACTGAATATACCAATTTTGACTGCATTAACTGCTTTATAAAACCGCAATGTCTAAAATTTCCTAAGTTCAAACATAAAATATAGAAAATTCATTGAAAAAAATCCACATAAACGTGCCCCGGTCTACATTACATGTTGAATTCAAAATTTGGTCTTCGCAGTCACATCTTGCGACGGACCCTACTCAATGGGTTTCTTGTATCTATAAATGACTCCTGTCGCAATTATAACTTCCAAAAACATAATCTGCATTAAGACGACAAAATAAAAACTAATGCCATGGGCTGGATGCTGGATTTTTTTTTTCTAGATGCCATATTTTCCTAAAGAGATTCATGTTAAGCCGAGAAAGGATCGGTTATAAATTAGGTCTTTTCCGGAGGGGGGCAGAAGGGGGGGGGGGGGCACCGTTCATGTGGAGCGCCCGCGTGCAGAAGCCGCTGAACCTTAAAAAGGATAGGACGCAGTCAAGTGAAAACAATAAAAATGAAAAAAAAAAAAAAAAAACACATTTGCATATATGGCGAAATATTTTTCGCTGTCAAGAGAATAACTGCAACTTTTCTATGTAATTTATGCTTTTGTTAGTTTTGATGTTCCGGCAAAATACTGCTTGATGGACGATTTTTCAATGTAACCATATACCTATAATGCCTCTATATAACCGTATACGCTAATGTGTTATGTATCATCTATTATCATATACAACAACAAATATTTTTTTGAGAGAACAATGTACTGCTTACTGAAATAAAATTTATGATCAATTTCACATCCCCAGTGTATATTTAAATGAGAGATAAGAAACATGCAATCACATGAATGTAAAATTTTACAGGATGTTTCTGAACTCTTGGGTAAAACTGAAAGGGATGATAGTACACATCAGGAGAAACAATATAATGTCAAAAATAAAGGTCCCAACCGTCTTCCGAAGAATATTGAAAAAATGACGATAGAGGAAGCTTTTGTTTTTGGCGTAGCAAACAGCTATTTTTAAACGCAATTTTTGAACCTCTTTAAATGTTTTCTAGTGCTTGGACTTGGTAATGCTCCAATTTGTCGTTTCAAAACCACGAAAAATAATTTGTAATAAACAACAACACAATAAAACTAACACCTTACCAAAAAATATGAACGCGTTAATATTAGTACTCGAGTAAATATTACTTTGAGTTTATTTCGCTTTTTTTAGGCCACACGAGGGGGTCAGTTAAATCAACTTTTCAAAAAAGTTCTGTCAGCTAGTTGACTGGCATTTTTCGTTATCTTCACTCGAGGTGGATTAGTTGAATCAAATTTTCCTCTAATATACCGAATAAACCTTCTCCACAACGCTGTTTAAGCTGAACCCAGTTGATTCATATAGTTTACTACGGTGTATAACAATCGCTTGGCAATACACCGATGAGTTGAATCAACTAAAATGTTGATTTAACTCATTGGGATGAAAATGGTAGAGGCGTATGTGCCTGACGAGTTTACTGTCGTATGCAGGCTTCCGGGCGGTTCCTTAAGTCTTTTACCTGCAACACATCCTGATAACCACCCGTTCGAAAGTTAAATCAACTAAGTTACCTCATATGAAGGAAGCTAGAATGAATATGCACGAAGAATTGTTTTTCGTTTTACAAAATGATATTTAATAAAGAAGGGTTTTCTTTTTTTTATTTTAACATTTACTTGATTAATCTTTAGTATAATGTTGTGGAAATTACTCCTAAAAAGGAAGATACGGAAATAAAATTACTCAAAAAATACATATAGTCTTACATAATTTATTTTCCAGGTTTAAAGACTTACCAAACAGTGTTATTTTTCTCAATGAACTATTAAAAAATAATAACCATGACACTATAGCGTTTTTATCAAGTAAAAATTCTCTATTAAGGAAAAAAATATATGTAATAATTTACGAAAAGAATGATTTTTACGAGGAAAGGAATAATATTTACTCAAGTAAATATTTACGTATGCTGATGTTCTGATATTCAAAAAGTTTTTTTACGGACTTTTTTTTACGGATTTTATCATGAAAAGTAAATGTTTGCATACATAATAAAAACAAGTTTTTCAGAAAAGTAAGTGATAAAGAATAAACGTTCCAAATGCTTTGGAATATTTATCTAAAATTGATTGCAAACTTATCGTATATTTTTATATAAATAATAAAAGAAAAACAAGAATTGAGATCTCTAAAATAAGTAGTTCTAGCAGACATAGACTAACTAAACGCAATAGGAAATATTTTCTTTCAGTGAACTTCTGATCTTCTAAACAATTTGCATAGTAAAATCTTTTTTTTTTTTTTTACTGTTAAAGAAAAACGTAAGTTTTGCTTGTTCTTGAAACCTTATAAAAAAACCAAAATGAAAAACAGTGTTTTATGAAGGCTCAAAATATTTATTTTATTTTCATGTTCATCATTCTTTTCGCAGTTTTTCCTGTAATTCTTTTTTATGTTGGAATATTTTATTTCTTTTTATTTTTAATGTTTTCAGCAAAGTTTAGCTGTTTAAAAACATATGCTTAAAAAAAAAAAAAAACTTTTTTTTTTTTACATTGCAAAATAACATAATAAAGGTCTCAAACGTGGGTAAAATCTACTTTTAAAAAAATCACCTTAATTATATCTAGAATTCAATATCGACAATCCAGCCTATAAGCAGAAGAAATTTGAATATGGATCTAAAACTTCGGATGCTTGTGATAAACAAAAAATAAATAAATAAAAATTCGTTGTGCGTAAGATTTTGATTTTACGAAAGAAATAAAATTTTAAAAACGCTAAACTAATTTTAATAATAACCCTTGTGTACATGGTCTATTTTTATTATTATTATTATTTTTTTTTTTTTTGAGGTAAATTTTTACATCTTTACATTTATCGATAATTAGCGTTAGTTGACGCTTAAAATATGTCCTAGAAAAATCAATAAAGAAGTTTGGTCTTACAGAGGTTTCATTCGCAAAACTCAGTCGGATTCGGAAGAGGTACTTGAAGAATCCAATCAATAACATCTTGAATAATTCATGACAATCTACCAATTCAATTCAGCTTGAACAGTTTTAGAACTTTCTGAGCAGTTTATGCCCTAAATTAGCTGTGTTAAACTTTGCAATAAATCTTAGCAAATCAATTCAATATTTATGCTTATGTTTTTTTTTACTTTATTATAAGAAACTAGCTGCGTGCCCGGCGTTGCACGGGCTACTTTAAAATGAAAGAGATGTCCAATTGACGTGTTTGCATTACTCTGACATCAGTTTCTAAAGCGCTAAGGAGTATATAAATACGCGTAATACAAGGTTTGCAAAACACCAGTACAGCATATTTTTGGCAAAAATCTCTTTAGCATTAATCATAGTTATCAATGACACAAGTTATGAGTATTTTCAATTAGCACAAAAGATGAAAATATATGCAATATCAACTAGAATATGTGCTCACGTTAAAATGAATTTCATCTGATAGCCTATATCTGAAATATTTATGTACAATTACAATCAGCTTTTTACATAAAATGACACACACTTTTTGGTTGGTTACGTGAAACTAAAGCACCAAGACTAAATAAATACCAATAAGCATTAATTTAATACCAAGTCATCAGATTCCAATTTAGCTTTAGTTAAAATCCTTAAAAACAGTCTTTTTTGTTCGACTCTGTTTCACTTAAAGAAATCCAAACAATCTTAATTTAACATATTCTTTTAACGATACAAACTGTGTTTCAAAAATAGAAACAGGAAGGAAAAAGAGAGTTATTTCAATTCAAAAACTCACTCATGTGACGAGAAAAAGTCCAACAAAATAAACAGAATTAGTCGCACATCCTAAATGTACCAAAATGTGAGGCCAGCTAATGATAAACTTTCACCACAATCAATAAACATCATAGACTAATAATAAGAGTAGACCGAGCTATGGCAACCCTTTTGCTGCTCATAAACCAAACCATGTGACTGGTGGATATCCTAGCAACAGCGGTCGTTGATCGTAGCAGACGGTCAACGCTCGCGAGAAATAAAATAAATAGAATTGATGGAAGACGGAAGAATGATCTTTTCTGGAGTCCAAATTGTAAATTTGTTGTTCTAAGTTGTAAATATTTTATTAATATAGTGAGTTTTTCGTTTAGATCGCATTGTGCATTTTCTTTAGTCAATTTCAATAACTCTATTAGCAATTAAAGATGCAGGCGCCCAAAAAGAATCGGCAAACGGTAAGATTTTTACCTAAAATTTCAATTTAAGATACCGATTAGTACATTTTTGCGTTAACGCAAAACGTTTACGCCATTACGTTCACGCCAACGCTGACGTAGCAGTTCCAAATGAAATAAAAGTTACTGAAAACTGTGATCAAAAACTAATGCCAAAATAATGCATAGCTAAAAGAAAAACAGTTCAATCTCTGCACCTGGAAAAAAAATTATAATGAAAATACATTACGTCTTAAAATACATGTCGAGTGCCAAACTATAGATAATGTTGCCATCTAGCAACCCTCCCGCCAAAGTTTTCGCCAAGCCGTCCACCAGTCACATGATGTATCCATGAACCAATATTTTCATCAGCAAGTCTGGGAAAGCTCGGTCTACTCTTATTATTAGTCTATGATAAACATAGCTAAAGAAACAACTTTCATATGCTGAAAAGAGTTAAGAACGTTGAATGTAAAAAATAAAAAAGGACAGACGATAAAATAAAAGTTATGTCCGTATAGAGCAACCAATTTTAAACTAATTTAAAATGAAATTCTAGATGGAAACGTTGTTTTAAGATTTGGACAGCAGCCAAAAAAATCTCTTTCAAAACAATTATTAGAATTTTACTTGCTCACCCATATGCAAAATGGCAACAGGAAAAAAATAAAATTTCCTGAATAACGTTATGTTAGTTAACGTTTTAATTAATATCTCTGCTAATTAAAGTCGCACAATTACGAAATTGGTCCTATTGCTTTCTTTGAAAAATTTCGAATTGATACGTATCTCGTTTGATTCTCGATTCACAGCGGTTCTCGAGAAGATCGATCTTCAGAAAGACAGACAGACGGACGCGAACAGATTTTTATATTACAGTGGATTATGTACGCTTGTACACGTTTATTTTTTCCTATTTAATTAAAAAAAAAGTTTAGAAATATGCATAATATATACGGACTTAAAAATGACGTTTTGAAAAGCTGCACATGCATTTAAAAACTTCTATGTTTTCAAAGGGATATATTGACAACAGTTTAGAAAATTCCCCTTCGTTGAATGTTAATATTCTTTTTTGTAACGCTTATCACACTTTACTTAGCGCACGTGTATTATTAACATTATCCCTTTCAGACGGAATTTTGAAATACTTAACCAAAAGTGGTTTTATTTAGTAGGCAGTGTACTATGGTAAAGAGTATCTTATAGACAAAATTTCAAGTTTATAGGCGAGAAATTAAAAGAATTATGACACGTCCAATAATCCGGACACATATTATTGAATATTGATTATTGATTAATGTAAGATTATATATTTTTTTTTAAATCAGAAAAAAAAAAACTCGCTTTTGAGATGAGATTTGATGAGAATCCCTGGTTGGGAAAACGAGTCAGTCCCATTCTCCCAACCCCTATTTCTTTATGTTGTCAATTCCAAAATGAAAAATTCTTGTACAGATAATAATAAGCAGACTGTAAAGAGTTAACTACAAAAAAACCGAGTAATTTATTCAATTAATAAATGATAAGCAGCTGTTTAAAATTCGTGTCCGGTATACGGGACGCCACGTCTGAATGGGTTGTATTAAAATGTGAACTCTCAAAATAGTCTGATCACCAATGAGTTGGAAAGGCAAGCATCGGTTTACATGCGAGAACGCAGATAACTAGTGCAGCATACAAATGTACTTATATGTTAGCTTATGAATAAAGCAGAGTCACATTGAAACTAACGGAGCACGTGTATCAAGTTTTTACTTTTCACTCTCATTCGGATCGACTCGTCTTAACTGGACGTTTGCCAATTCCATATCATCCGTGGGCGAACTGCATCGATATTTTTAGTGCTATATATTTGCGCGCTAGAGAAGAATTGCAACATTAACAAAAGTTTAGCAACAAAAATCGAAATATGTGCAGAACTTTTTTTGAAGATTTTTTTTTTATCAATCACAAAAATCCTTCATAAATATCCTTCATAAAAAATCCTTCAAGTCAGGGGAAAATATCATTCAAGTGCTGCTACTTGAGATGGAAAATTGTAGTATAATCACAAAAAATAAATAATTAAAATAGACACTCTGCTTTTTGACAAAAAGTAGTCAACCAACATTTGAACCGAATGTGGTGAACTATTGGCTCATTGTGTATAATTTTGTCGATTTTTTTTTATTCAGAATGGTTTGTGCCCACCTATGGAAATCATTTCTCTCTATCGTTTATGTATTAGGTAGAGATACAAAAATTAATCAGTATTAATTAGCCGCTTTGCGATTATTTATAATAGGCCACATTTTGCCGATTTGTCGGCGGAAAAAATAGTTTTCAAATTACTTTTTTTTAATGAAAAACCTTTGATAAGAAACTATGATGAACGCATTCAAAAACAATTAAAGAACGTAATATGCTGCAAACAGTATTTTAGAACTGCAGTATGAAAATGTACAGAGAAATAAGAGATTGTTTAAAAAGTGCGTAAAACTGAATGAAATATTGCAAAATGATTCTCACAACTGAAATTCAAATGGCATTACAAAGAATAATTAAATTACAGGACATTTGAATTTGAGGGCAAAATTAATTACCCATCTAGCCCCCCTCCTTCCTTACACTTCTTGTATCTCCTGCCTTACAGCTACTTTTTATTTTTAAGTTACTAGGAGGCTCTGCCCCCTGCTCGTTAACGCTCACCACCCCAGGAGATTGCGTCGCAATCCTATTTGATTCGCAAAGATTTTAATCGTCAATTGGAAAGAAACAGATGAATCGATAATCGACCAATTTGCTTATCTGTGCATCCGTAGTATTAGGCCCCGTCGTAGTAACATTTGTGTGACAAAAATTCTCCTATAAAACAAACCGTTGAGAAACTCGCCAATTGGTAATGATGAGTCCATTAGTCAATTAGTTAGCTGCAAGTAATGTTCTGGGTTTATTAACAAAAAAAAAAAAAAAAAAAACATTGGTATCGGCAAAAGAGAAACTAATCTATTTACTGTCGCGGTGACGCGACAGAATTTATAATTCTACAATCTATACCAAATTATATGAAATATAATTCAGAACATTACATTTACAAAGTAACAACTAATCTTTATATGCAATCGTAGATGAACTATTTCTTTACATTTTACGGTTTTCAAAACATATTTTCGTCTCCTCAAATTCTAGAAACACATATTTGAAAGGATATTCTGGTAAATGAGAAAAACACATCTTGTGAAATTTCCTTGAAAAATAGCACTTTTATTTTCAAGCAGACACGCTGTGTCCTTATCAAAACGTTTTGAATAAAAAATGCACAGAAATGTGTTTTTAACTCTTGACAGAACTGTTGTGTCGACTACGATGCAATTGAAGTGCAAATGCAAGATATGTAGTTTGTAACTGTCACTTTTTTTTTCTTTCGCAGATCATTTTTCTTTGTATATTTTCTATTTCCTGGGAGTGTGCTTATTTTTGTGCTTGACATATTTCATGAGCTAACTTACTTTCCAAACAAAGATTCTGTGTTCTTCCCTACATCATTTTCCAGGTATTTTATTCAAAGTAAATTACAGAAAATTTTAGAATATAAAGGGGAAGGAAAAACTTGTGTATCACAAAATATAGATAATAATAGTCATCTTGGTATTTTAAACTGCATCTGTTTTGAAATGGATGTATTTTTTTCCAGTTTAATTCTTAATTTTTTTTTTCATTTTTATTAATGTATTTGATTGACTTTTGTCATGGTTTAGTATTTGTGTTTTCTTTAAAACTGCTTTTTTATCTCATGTACACAAGCAATAATGTATATTATTTAACATTATACTAGATTACAATGACGTAACTGCATTGTAAAATTTCAAAAACTAAAAATATTTCTTAACACATTTGGAGATATACAGGGTGTCCGCTAAGTTCTTGACACATTTAAAAAATTCATAGAAAACCAACAAATTGCCATATGAATTTGCGGTTTGCACCATAATGCTTCACAGGTTCAAGAATTTTTATAACATCGAAAAAAAAATGAAAAGGGGAAAAAAATGAAGAGAAAAGGCATTTCGCAGCCAGGGTGTCAGTATATGCTATGCTTGTAATTCTTCGTTTAGTAATTTTCATTCCTTTTTGCGTTTTCCCATGTCAACAAAAAAATATTTAAAAGTTTTCTTCTTTTTTTCCCCCTTTTCATTTTTTTTTTCGATGTCATAAAAACTCTTGAACCTGTGAAGTGTTATGGTGCAAACCGCAAATTCATATTACAATTTGTTGGTTTTCTATGATTTTTTTTAAATGTGTCAAGCACTTTTTGGACACCCTGTATAATTAACTAAGATCATTAGACTGTAAACATCATAACTAATAATATTGCTTTGTTTTCGAAACAAGAGGTCGGCAGCGAAATTTTATGCTATAAGTTTAGATAATGAACTAATATTAAGCACGAAATCTGAAAATAAAGACTCAATTTACGTAATAAGAGGTAACATTTTTAGTTTTGAGGTAAAGGAGTGGTAAAAAAAATCCTAAGTGTACCTGAAACAGGACAAGGCAGTTGGTTTTCTTTTGATTAAATAACAATGAAAACAATCTACCAAACATCATCAACCCGGTTTAAAACAAAAAATAAATTTAAAAAAATAATAATAAAAACGGTTAGTTTTGTGAAATATAATTATTGCAAGGTAAAAATGAGAACGTGCAACTAGAAACTTGAGTTAACGTTTTTAATGGCCATCTTCATAGTCCTCCTCTTGCATAATCCTCCTAAACTAGAAATAATTTATAACGTAAAACATTTGTAAAAATATATAGCTAATGAAAAAAACCTAGTTTACTGTAGAAGTCGACTGGAGAATTGAAGAAAATGCTTTGGCTAATTTAACTGATTCAAAAGAAAAAGATACAATTGATAGGATTTGAACTTGCCTTATTATTGTTTGCAGAACGGTGCGCTAGCACCTATACTGAATGGGATTTGTAAAAGAAGTGGGGAAATTGAATTATACGCTTTCAACCAATATGTCCCAATGTTGAATTCTACTGTAATATTTACCCTAAAAGTTTCCTGAATTTTTAAGTGTATCTGGTTTGAAGTAAAATGTATTTTTAGAAATTAAATCGCAAAGATAGCAAAGAAAGAACATTTTCTTGGATATAAGTATAGTTATATTTTCCTGCATCAATCTGTTTGTCATTTGGAAAGCGTTATAATGTCACCGAATAAGAATACGACAACCATCTTTCATGCATGCCATTCAGTTTCTTTTCAAAAACCTAATTTATGTAACAGTTCCACTTTGTAGCATTGGCGACTATCGAGAATCATCCCAGGTAGCATACTTCATTTCTTAAACATTTGAAAATGGTTAGTCACGTTGTGTCAGCTATTTTAAAACGTTTATGAAACGTTTATGAAATCTTAAGCGTACTGCGTGGGAGTTTTTCTTCATCAATGGTGATCGTGCCTTCGAAAGGTCAAAGTAAAATTTATGTGTGCATAAGGTTCCTCACAACAGTCGTAATACTTTGAGACACGACGTGAAGTTACAGTGTCTAATGTCCAATCATGGTGTCCATCGTCAAAGTTAGACATATCCACTTTGTCCGATAAAGGTTTCAAATCCACTAAGTTTTCACTTAAAGTCCAAGAACCAATGGCAATGCTGCAAATGAGTTCGTCGCTATGTCTCTCTTCGTGTCTATCTGTACTTGACCTGTACTGGATACTTTCCATTCTTCTCTCTCTTGAAGTATAGGGGGAAGCACCAGGGCTTCTTACTCTGCGTCGGTGCTTCTGGCTGACTGGACAGCGGCTCTTGATTGTGTATGGTGGAACCCAAATGATGTCACCATTGCTTCTGATTACGGAATTTGTCGTCATGGATGGAATAACAGATGAATCCGGTGTACTGAAACGTAAGAAAACAAGGTGCATTAAGTATCGGAGTTTAAGCAGGTAAAATGTTCAATATTATTCGTAAAACGATTATTTGCATATGAAAGAACAGTGTATTGTAACATCAGCTGTCACTAGTAATCAACAACGTTTTAACTCACATAATTAGGAGATTACTGCATACTCGTGTTTCGGATTTGTGAGGAACTCTTTTTCAATGCAAAGTAGTGATCTTCTGGATGTAAAAATGTCATATAAAAGTAACAAGAAAGATCAACAGACAGCTTAAGTAGTAAAAATTACTAATTAAGAAAACAAACAAGACAAAATGGAACTGATAGTCGAAATTTTATCAGGATTCCATTCAAGAAAAACCCGTTAAGCTAAACATTTCTACAAAAATCCCGTAATAATAAAATTTGCTGTCAAAATGAATCCGCTAATAAAAAATAGCAATGTATTTGATAGCAGGAAAAAAAATTAACGCTTTAATTGAAACATTTAGCCAAAATTTAGAATAAACATAATAGAGGAAAAACTGGGAAAATGTTAGAAAAACAGCAAAACAAAATATTATGCAATTTATTGCTAATTTGTTCATTAGCGGTTTCATTTTGTCAGTAAAATTTATTATTATGGAATTTTTGGAGACATTCATTTATTAACGGCTATTTCTTGAATGGAAATATGTAATGAGTTTCAGCTCTGACTTCCATTTTGTCTTGTTTGTTTTGTTTCTATTATTATTATTAATTTTATTATTATTTAAGCTGTTTTTTTATCAATCTCCTTGCTTTTACCGGATACCTTGATATCCAAAAGCTCACTACTTTGCATTAAAAAAGGTGTTCCCTGTATTTTCGAAACACGTGTATGCAGTAATTCGCTAATTTTGTGCTTTAAAACGTAGTTGATTACTATTTACTTATCTGTAAAAAGCTATTTATTTATTTATTCAACATCATTCGGTTATTTTGCTTTTACTTTTCGATGGTTATTTGAAGGATGAAAACAATGTATTAAAGCAAATTGAGGGAACAAATATATTGTTCGCAGTCTTTTTAAACTTACAAGTAAGCTCGTTTAAACTATAAATAAATTAACATATAAAATTTAGAAGCATATGTTTAGTTTCTGAATTCCATTTAGCCAGTCAAAATATTAAAAGTAGCTTTTATGACTCTCTCTTATAACTTAAATTTATTTAAATATTTCCAAAATATAATAATTTACGTTTATTTTTAACGGGAATGTTTCTCAACCAAAGAACACGCATTGAATTTACCAACTCCTAACTTTTTTGCATCTCTTCTGTTTATGCGATGTATTGAAAATAGTATTTAACACTACAATTACGGCGGTCTTTGTACACCTAGAAATACGAACGGGGTCATTTTGACCCATGAGAAGAAATTTGCATAGTTCACTACAAAATGTTATATATTTGTAAAAGTTAGTTTAAAACTTAGATATTTATAATAAATGCATTTTATTTAAAGAATGCAGAGATATTAAGGACATATTGTGAAGTATTTAAAACGAAAAGTTAAGATAAATACCATTAAAATAACCAGCGCTGTTTCAGTTGCATTTCAGAAACTTTTTTCTAATGCTCCCTACTACGGTACAAAAACGTTGTAAATGCTCCATGTTCTTTCAATGATATGTTCTAAGAGTCATTTTTGCGTTTCTGCTCTGTTTCAGCATCAGTAAATACGCTTGCATTTCTTTTTTTCTCAAAAGGCTCAAATTGATACCTGCTTACTTTTAGGTCTAGCCCATTAGTTTGGGTTTTAAAATTATTACAATTTTCTTGAAAACTTTATATTCTTACACTGTACGATTATTTAGGAAAGGTCAAGGAAGGATTAAGCTTTTTATAAAAATGCAGAGGGGCAGTTAGCAAAAGATAAATCTGACAGCTTCATACTTTCTTAACTGTTACCCATATATTATCAAGACAGAAAAAATTAACAAAAGAGTTAACAGTAACAGCACAGCTTGATGGCAACTTTATGATTGTTGTACACAAGCTGACAATGTGCCTTAAAATCAGGATGAAATTAAAAGTAACGTAAAAGTATAAGGAGACAGGGTGGTGACACGAAAAGCTTCGGTTTACTTTTCATTGGTTTGGAGTGCGAATTAAATATCTGAAATTTTTACCGTGACTTCTTTAAATCGCAGTTTTTGATTTAAAAAAATAAAACTATGAGCATCTCTTTTTGAATGATAAAAAGTGTAGCACAAATCATTTATTTATTATTATTTTTCCTTCTATCTACGTGGTAAGACAGCGAAATCAGGCGGGATACATAACGAATAGTGTAGAATCAACGTTCAGGGAGTAAAATGGAATGTCCAAAATGCGTAACAAATAAAGAAAATCAGTTTCAATGCCAAAGTAAATCCCTTTCTAATCAACATCATAAGAAACTTAACAATAAATAAGAGGCAGCTTGTAATGAAAAAAAATAGGGGAAAAAAAGCGAGACACAAATTTCGGAGAACAAGATTAATTGTTATACACAACAACTGACTCATATGATGACGAATAACCGAGTTGCACAATAATAGTTAGAATTCGTGAATTTCTTTAGTTATATTCGTTAATGGTAATGACTTAAACTTAGCTTTTTTCAATCTCTCTTGATTTCTCACTTTTTCTATTTCTCTTTCTTAAGTAGTATTTTGACAAGACCTCAAGAAATATAGCAGAAGGCAGCGTCTTCCTTTGTTTTCTGGTTGTTTTCTTGACGGTGATCTGAAGTTAAGACTAAGCTGCGGAAGAAGTTTCAAAGTAGTTGAGGACTTTGAAAGAGCTGTTAAACAAATGCAGGTTTTGAGGTTGGATTGTTGATCGTACTTTGTCCTTTAGGAAGTGCAAAAGGAACGGGATGCTGACTAACGGCAAGGACTTCCTTTTCGTTGCAATAACATCAGTACGAAGCTTGAAAATATTCATAATAAATGCTGCTGTCTAGAGAATTAATGCCAACAGCTCTATATCCATTCACTGCAATACGTACAGTACGTATTCCAACTATAGCTTCGTCAAATATTTTGACTACATCTCGGGTGCTAATGAAAGCTTCCTGAGTTGTCCATGAAATAATATTTTCAGTCTTAACTATAGGAAGTGTTCAGCGGGCTATAAAAGCCACATCAAATCAATTAACATTAAATGTAAGAGTAACATTTAATGCATTTGAAACTCAAATTTAGTTTCGAAAGCAATCCTTGCAGTACAGTACAAATGATATATACTCAAGCACTTATCGGGTGAGATGTTGAACTAGCAATTCTTTCGCCATCTTACATGTGTTCAGTCATTCGTCGTCTTACACCACTCTGCGAATTTTGTTGTGAGTTTCTTTATCACAACTGTAGCTAACTGTCAAAAACTAAAACCACTCGTAGTTCTTTGCATTACAGAATTGCATTTTGCGAATAACCTATCCTACCGTAGTCAAGAATTCCTTACATTAAAAGTCAAAAAATTATCAACAAGCACATCTCGGCAGTTACTACTGGCTAGACAATCCATCCCAACGCCCGTTAGAGGGGATAATTCAAAAGGAACTTGTTCCAAAAAGTAAACAAAAAATAGGAAAAAAGATGAACAAAATTTTTATTTTACTTGCAATTATTACGATGTATTTAATCAACAGTGGAGAATGTACAGTTATTATATTCAAAAGAACCTTGCATAACAGTAAATTCCCGATTATCCGCAGAATTTAGTGCCACACGTGCCGCAGATAATAAAAATCGTGGATAAACAGCATAAATGCTAAAACGAGGGACTAATAAGGTAAAAATTGTTCTTCCTAAAAAATTGGCTGTGTTGATGCATAGTACTTTAATAGTGAAAATACATACATTATAGTAAAAATGTTTTGTATTTTTGCCCAACAGAACTAAATATCAATAAAGATCAAGTGCATGTAAAAGTAAATAAAAAAATAAATAAGGGAATGAATAAATAAAATAAAAGCAACTGACTAGTGAGTTTAAATTTACAATTTTTTCTACCAAAAAAACAGGCATTGGTAATAATTTTTTGCTACGAAAATACATATTCTTGATTGTTGATTGACTGGCGGATGATTGGCAATTGACTGTATATTAATATAAACGTTCAGTTCATTTAAAATCCTAGTTCACAAATACATGATATTTTAAACAGTTATTCTAGGGCTATCACATTTATTGACAGCTGACTGTTACAAAAATTAAACGACTGAAAAGTGCAGGTAACTTACCCAGTGTAGAGTGTAATATCTGGCCTCCATATATCAGATACCGGGAGTACTAAATTATTAATGCCGTGGTGGTCGTTTGGATCCCATTTCAGATATTCGTCATGCCATTTCTATAAATATAAAGCAAATGAACAAGCAGTACACGAACACACAAACACTATTTCAACGGTTTTCTGATACGCAACCATGTATGCAGAAACAAAGTCCTAGTTATATAAGGAATTGTCGAAATAGACTACAGTGCTGACCAAATTATTAGACTAAGACTGTTTTAAAGGCAAATTCCTTATTGATTACATAACTATTGACACATTAACGAACATTGAAATAATTATCTAATATTTAATATGCATTCCCTTGTTCTTGATGAGTATTTTAAGCATTTTTGGCGTACTTTTCACAAGGTTTACACCATTTCTTAACTTTTTAAAAAAGGAGGTAAAAAATTGTTTATACTCACTATTACATACTCACATACACATACTCACTAATTAACTAAAACTAACTTTAAATATAACGGAACACACTAATAGAAAGAACTAGTGAACTGTTTAAACTGATTGAGGTTATGTTCTTGTTAGGTAGGTAAACAAAAAAACATAAACAAAGCAGACAGTGCTGCCACCCGCAAACATTAAATTATGCTAAAATAAAGTAATTAGCAGTGTACAGTATGTACTGTACTTTAACAGTAAAATAAATAGTATTTTAGTGCAAATAGTGTAAAAAAAATTCTTTAGTCTAATAATTTTGCCAGCACTGTAATGCAGTCAAGAAACTACACATATGTATTTATCTATGTTTGATAAGGTAATTTTCAATATAAGGTTTTGTTTTAAAGTAGAACATCAAGTGGTCATCTTAGTTGTTTAAATAGCAAATTGGAATGAACCATTTATAATAGGTTGCAAAGTACAGTGCACTTAATTCGTATACAAATAAGTCAACGAACTAAACAATTTTGTTCATTCTTGGTGAAAGACAGAAGGTCTTTTTACTTGGAAAATTTTGGAAAAGCCGCAGCTTCTCTGCAGTGACTTTATATAGTAAAAAATAATAATGAATGTTTGCACATTTTTTTTATTAGCTGTGGCAAAAATGTTTTTTTTTTTTTTTTTAAATACAACTTGTGTCAGGTCACGATGCAACCTATTTTACTGCAAATTAGGTTAAATTATGTGTTGTAACATAATATTGGGGATCTTTATTGACATTTTCTAAATTTCATTTCTTTTTTCACTTCAATAAGCTTTGGATACAAACTCGCTAAAACAGAGACACGAAATTTCCAACTGATTTTTTTAAATGTCATTTCTAAAATGATAAGAAATTTGAGAGAGTTTTGTGCGTTGTTCATAATACCTTCAGTAGTCATTTTCCGGAATCTAAATCCAAGGTTCACTGAAATTTCGCAGGCGATGGAGAAACATGAAAAACGTTATCCAAAGCAAAGCTCAGTGGGTGCACTGAATTTCAGAGAAAACAAGCCAATTAAAAATAATTGTCCAATTGTTACAATCTGTACACTGTAACTAAACTGTAACTCCTTAACAGAAATAATTTTCGTATATGCTATTAAATTATATAATTTAAAAAAATATACTATGAGATGTAATATTATTTTCAATGTTTTCTTAATGCAGTCTTTTAACAGTCTTACTTTCATTGAATCCTCACGGATAAGAAATAAAAAATTAATAAATGAATAAAAAGATTTATTCATGAATTAATATATATCATTTTGTAAATATTTTTAGCAGTTTTACACATTTTTGCCACAGATAATGAAAAATAAATTTTTTTTTATTTCTAATCCGTAAATATTTCTTACGGATAAGAAATAAAAAATAAATAAATAAATAAAAATATTTAAAAAAGATTTATTCATGAACCTATCATTTTGTAAATATTTTTAGCAGTTTTACATATTTTCTTTTAATTTGCATAAATGTAAAAAATATTTTTGAAAGCTGGGAAAAATTAAAAACAGTTGGGGGTTGTTTTGGTTTCTGATAAACGATTCAATGCCTATTCTGCCGTGGAAACTAAAAGGGAAGTATCTGCAAAAAGAGTTTTGAAATATTTAAAGAAACGCGTTTTGGATTTTATACTAACAATCGGGAAATGCTAGAACTTGTCATTTTTTTCGGACTTTGTTTTCAGAGGAAACCAAATAAGCAAACTTGTTCAATAAAGCTCAAGTACAATAAAATTAAAAAATGAAACATTTGCAAATATTGCCTCATTTCTTTCCACGACAATATATATATTTAAAACAAAACTAAATGAAGCATTAAGTATTTATATAATCATTACTTCACACCGTAAAAAAAATTTCATCCGTAATTCCATACATAAATAAATAAAATTTATTACAATGTTATTCCAGGATTTTTTTCTGAACTTTAAATAAAGAAACATTAACTAGTTACAAGTTATATTAATCAGTTACAAGTACTTACCACGGTGAGCCAAGTATCTAATTCTATATTATGATTCTTTTCATCCTACAAAAAAATGATAAACATTAAAATGTATTGCTTATTTATCAGTCATATCATTGCTTGGAACTTGAAGTAAGATAGATAACTTGAAGTAAGAAGTACAAATTAAGGCATAGTTAAAACATAATATGAATATAGTAGTTTAAAAAAATGAGTTAAAATATAATACTTTAAAACAAAATTGAAACTTAAAAAAATATGATAAGTAAAAAGTAATTAAAAAATACTCTAAACGATATGTTTAGTATTTTTAACGTAAGAAAAATATGTGGTGCAGTTCAGTATACAGTCAAACTCGCTTAAAATAAGCACGAAGGAACCGTGATACACTGCTGGCCGAATTATTAGACTAAAGAGTTTTTTTTTTTTTTTTTTTGGTACCCTATTTCCCTATTTGTACTAAACTACTATTTATGTTACTGTTAAAGTACAGTACATATTGTACACTGATTATTACGTTATTTTAGCATAATTTAATGTTTGCAGGTGGCAACACTGTCTGCTTTGTTCACATTCTTCGTTTATCTACCTACCAGGAACATAACCTCAATCAGCTAAAGCAGTTCACTAGTTCTTTTCATTAGTGTGTTCAGTTATATTTAAAGTTTTTTTTAAGTAATTAGTGAGTATGTGTACGTGAGTATATATAATAGTGAGTAAAAATTTTTTTACCTACTTTTTTGAAAAGTTAAGAAATGGTGTAAACCTTGTGAAAAGTATGCCAAAAAAACTTAAAATGCTCATCAAGAACAAGGGAATGCATACTAAATATTAGATAAGTATTTCACTATTCGTTAATGTGTCTATAGTTATGTAATCAATAAAGAATTTACTTTTAAAACAGTCTTAGTCTAATAATTTGACCAGCACTGTACTTGCTCCTTATAGCCGACTGCTCTTAAGCACGGTTTCAATAAAATAACCAAAAAACTCCTAACATACTTGTTCTTTCCTCATTAGTTTTGTTTTTGTGAAGTTCCAAAGAAGTTAGTTAATTTACATTGAACTATTTCATTGTCTCTTTCTTATGATATTGTTTCTCATGTAATACTCATGACTCAAAAAATACAGTCATTTGTGACAATACGTTATTATTATTTTATTTTATATATATATATATATATATATATATATATATATATATATATATATATATATATATTAATATCATAAGTAATTAACTATAATGAGCATGATTCACTTAAAATTCTTCATATTTTTCGTTGCCGTCGTCGTTATGTAATTTGTTAAAATTTGTTTTAGCTTATACTTACTATTGTTGTTGTTTAATTTCGGAAACTATGTCATTTGTGATCAATAAGTACATAATTTTCAAATAGTTCTCACGTCCACAAATTGAAAAAAAAATGCCGTCATCACTTGTTGTTACGGATTATGACTCATTAATAACTTTCATCACTAACGTTGGGATGTTATCGAAATTTTTACAACAAAGGATACGATGAAAAATGATGATATTTTTTTGAAAAACGAATATAATGCTATGTAACAGACAGCACGGTTATCACACCCACTAAGAGACTGCAGTTCCAGCTCGGTTTATTCACTAATCCGGACTCAGGAGTTTTAATAAGAACGAAACTGCAGTCTCTTGATGTGATAACCAGGCTGTTTGGCATATTGCATGTAGTTCTGCCTTAGCCCTGGCTTAGCGGCAATAACTTAATGGTAAACACAAACATTATGTTTGATTTAAGTTTATTCGTTAAAATCGAGTTATGCTCCCAAAAACTTAACATTGTACCGACCAGGTATTTCTTCTATTTTCTTCCTTAAATTTGGGTCTCGTTGCGTTGGTCTATCGCATGAGAACGCTACTTACGAAGTAAGTTCAAAAAATACATTGACTAATGTCATAAAAAAATACTAGCTGTATTTTAAGCTGTATGTCTGGATCCCCTTCAAATTACTCTCCTCTTCGGCGTATACACTTATCCCAACGGTTCTTCTAGTTTTAGAAACATTCCAGGTACTCTTCTTTTGTGATGTCCTTCAGTTCATTCGTCATATATGCCTTCATTTAGGGAACCGTCTCAAATCTTCTTCATTTAATGATCTTTTGAGTTTGTGGAACAAGAAGAAGTTACAAGGAGCAAGTTTAAGGGAATATGAAAGGTAGGAAAAAACAGTATTTGAATGCATTGGCCAAAAACTGACGAGTTCAGAGGGATGCGACGTGGATCATATTCATTTTTTCAGTTTAGTTCTGCTTTATATTCAGTTATTAATTTAAAACGTGGGACACTAAGCGGATTCATCTCGGCCTAACAGTGCACCGGCTTTTCAAAGCGTCTCCGCATTTTGGGAACAGGTTTCCGATATACCGAGTAGTTTTATCGGGTAGACTCCTTGTAATTTGGGTTCTTGGCGCATAATTTTTAGTCCAAAGCATGAAGCTTTACTTCATTAGCATTAGTTACTGGTTACACATTTTTAAATTTTTTTTGCCTGTTAGTCATTTAAAACGAGCGTGAGAACGATAAATTTTTACTCTTTTACTTTAAGTGCTCATTACTTCCCAAAAACTTGCGTTCTCTATTGATTATTTCGAAAAAAAGAAATAAATGAACAATAAACATAATAGTCGTTGCTTTTGTCCTTTCCTTTTCATTTTTTTCTAGATAATTTCCAAAAAGCAACTTTAAACGTTGTAAGCTGTGCAATTAACGTTCATAAAATTGCCTTGTAAATTAAATAAATAAATAGAGAAATTTTAAGCTATTATTAATAGTAACATTCCTAAAAAAGTGTTGAATATATTTATAAGAATATATATATGTAAGTCTTTTATCTTTTTGTTATTTAGAAGGTCATTTTTGTAGGAGCAAAAAGAGAAAAAACAACAAAATAAACGGTAATTAAATACGAACTTTTATAATTATTTTTATTACAAAATCAAAGTAATTTATAACCAATGAGACAAAACAAACGAAACATATAGTTGTTCAAAAAAGAAGGTAGCCGCGTGTTTTCTTAATAAATAAAGTGTTTAATAGTTACTGAATACAATGCTAAAAATAAAGTGTTTTGTTTATTATTATTTTTTATTTGTTTGAATTTGAGTTTTACGTTTTTAATGGAAAATGGAATAAAAAATCACCGTGTATAAAATATTTGTTTTTAAGTCATCGACTGTCTTCCAATGTAATAAATTTCATAATGGATAGCCAAGAGGTTTCCGTGGAACGATTTTTTTTTATTATCATAAATACGATGGAATACTATGTATGTATTATGGATTATACTTCGCGATGTTTCATGTCAAAACTGCAACTGGAATATAAGTTTAATAGTAAGTTGAAGCCAATGTTAGTCTTTTTTAAAGAAACCAAATTAATTAATGTGTGTTAGTTTTCAAAAAACTGTACCACTGACTTCCCTTGGGATAATGACAAGTTTGAAAGAAACAAGAAGTACTAAAAGACATTATTGCTTTCTTGTCACGACTTGATTGTCACAAAAAGTTTCAATCAGCAATGTTTTTGGGCATTACTCATGAAAGTTAAAGAGTTTTGTAGGCTGAAGTTGAAACTATTATAGTTAGATTAATTTTAAAATAATAATGCTTTTTAATAAAGGTTACCTACCCCACTTTAATAAGTTATTAGGAGTTGACATTTCAAATTGTAACACTCTGAAGATGTTTCCATTTTTATGCAAAACATCTTGTACGTTAATCCATTCCCTATTCACGTCTATATAAGTCTAAAGCCAATTTAGTGAGTGAGTGGGTTTGCACCACATTTCTTTTGATGAGTAACCAAAAAAATCAAGGTGAATTTACCCAAATGTTTTGCATTAGAAAGCAACACTGATACTAAAAAATATGAAAAATAAAGGCCAAAAGTTAAAAGTCTGAAATTAAAGAGTGAATATATACGCACAAATACCATGCCAAGAATAAAGCAATGGATAAAGCAATGAAACGCTTGTAAACAATTTATCACTCTAATACCTTAAGCTAGGCTTGCCAGACGTCCCGGTTTTTAGACAAAATCCCGGTGTCCCGGCCGGTTTACTTCATGTCCCGGAAAAAGATAACTTTGATTACAAATGACCAAAAAGGCCAATAAATAATTAACTGTGACGGATTATTTAGGACAATTATTACTGTTACTTATATCTTTTTTAACATTTTCTTGTAAAATTAATACCGGAATAGCTTGAGAGAATTTTTACAACAAGATTAAAACCAAAAAAGACTGTCTAAAAAATTCAAATAAAATGAAAAGTGTGTCTAAATGTTGTTCATTTTTTTATTCCTCATTCAAAGTGTGTTTTCTAACTAAAATAAATTGTAAATATTTACTTCTAAGAAGCGAAATGTTCAAATTTTACCTGCTTACGTCATATTTTTGGTTTATAATTAGTAACCATATATGCATAGCATTGAGAATAAACTGCCCAATAAAACAATCCAAAAATCAACCACAGGTGTGTACCCTTTTGAATACTAGCAACGATTGGGGGGGGCGAATTCCGGTGTCCCAGTTGAGCTTTTCAGAAATCTGGCAAGTCTACCTTAAGCTACTTGATTACAAAGCAATATAACACGTAACAGTTTTAGAAAATTATGCATTAGTTTTTTGAAGAAAAGGCATATAACAAAAATTATTGCATTGTTATTTCTCTCTCAGCCAAAACTACTTACATATTAATAACATGACACTTTTATTGAATCAAATTAATACTATTCTTATTAAATGAAACTAATACTAGTCTTATTCAATCCAAATGATACTCATACCAGCTCACGTATTTTTATTGGTGTGATAGTTATCCAGACAGGAACGTGACTAGATGCCTTCTTCACCGGACGAACGTGATTGTCATAGGCTGTGAGTAAAGTCTTACGCAAGCAAGCTTCATCAATGCAGTGATACCCAGCTATGCAATCACAACCTGAAATAGTTCTGATTGTCACATAATGTATTAAATGAAATCTGAAGAATATTTTTATCCAATTTGCGGTACAGGTTGTATTTTTTGCGTTAAAATAAGTAAATTATTTCTTGAAGGGGATACCTGACACTTTTTATGCTTATTAGCTTTTAGGCATTATAAAAGAAATATAGGTATTAAAAAACTGAATTCGGTTTTAAATGAAAATTTGACGACGTTACAAATGTACGAATTCGCAAAACAGTGCACAACGTTAAAAGTAATAGGTCATTATTGTAGACTGACCAGGGAGTGAATACTAAAACGCAATTTCTTTTTCAAAAAGTCATAACTTGGTTAAAAACCGCAGCATTTGAAACATGATAATAAAAAAAATTGTTTGATTATATAGAAATTTTTTAAACTGAGCTTAACGTCTTTTTTTTTTTTTTTGGAGGTCAAGTGAAAAATTACCCAAATGTAGTAAACAAATAAGCTCAAGCACTGAGCACATGCAATTTTCTTTTCCTTTTTTTTTTTTTTTTTTTTTTTTTTTTTTTGAGCTCAAGTGAAAAATTACTCAAATGTAGTAAAGAAATAAGCTCAAGCACTGAGCATATGCATTTTTTTTTCCTTTTTTTTTTTTTTTTTTTTTTTTTGGAGGTCAAGTGAAAAATTACCCAAATGTAGTAAAGAAATAAGCTCAAGCACTGAGCATATGCAACTTTTTTTCCTTTTTTTTTGGAGGTCAAGTGAAAAATTACCCTAATGTAGTAAATAAATAAGCTTAAGCACTGAGCATATTCATTTTTTCCCCTTTTCTTGAGTTCACCTGGGAAAAAAAGGAATCTAACAAATTAACCCTCCCAGCCAGTGGACAAATGCAAAGTTTTCTAGTCTGTACCCTTTTATTTATTTATTTATTATTTTTTGAACCAAAATATTGAAGATATTTCTTTACAGCATTTACAGCCTATTCACTAAAAAAAGTAACTTTTTTTTTCTACTAACTGCATATTTACTTTTCAGTTTTCCTTATGTGGTTGATATTCATCATTATAAAAAAAATGTTTCCTTGTTGTTCCGAAACACTATTTAAAATGTTGTTTCTTTTGGATAAACATTTTAGTTTAAAGGTATTCACTTATTTAAAATTCCGTTTCTTTTGGAGGGAGAAGGGGATAAAATGTTCCATTAAAACAAAAATTGGTGTTTCGTTACTTAATGAACATAAATTGAGTGAACAAACAGTGAAAAGAAAATTTGAAAAAAAAGAAAGAAAAAATCAGACGAGTTTCAAAGTTTCAAAAAAAAAAAAAAAAACTTTTTTTTTCAATATGAGCTTACGGACGTACAATTCTGCATACATCCGACAAAATCTTGGCTTTTCTCACATTTCAATGTGTTAACCGTTTAATTTCCTGCTAAGTTCCTTAAGTTTCTGACAACTAAATGTAGTTTGTTGTAATTTTTGGGACAGTATTGTCCATGAGTGTAAAATATTACTGTAAGTACTCACTTTTTCGAAATCAATGCTAGAATTCTGGAAAATAATTATCGTTTAGCTCAAGATACACACAGAAATCTTGAGATACGAATCTTGGACAGAATCTGATGGATTCAAACTAGTTCGCCCACAAGAATTTCAGTGCAAAAAACTTACGTTGCATTGAGGTAAAATAAAAAACCGCAGAAATCTGCGTCGGTTTTTCTTTAATGATTATTGATGTATTTTTTCATTAACAAAGTTTCGGAAGCTACTTCTTCAAAAATTACAGATATATTTTTTAAAAGAAATGTTTGATCAAATTTGCATTCTTTTCTCATAGCATTGCGACTGGCTGGCTAAAATTTCTATTTTACAATTTAGAGATTGCATGAGTTCGATTTCTTTTGCCAATACATGCCTGTACCTGATCTATACAAAAACAAATCATTCCAACAGTTTCCACATTTATTTGTCTACTGAACTGTCATTTAATGGATTTTAAAATTAAATTTTTGTAAAAATAATCTTTGCTTCTCCAATTTCTTATATTTTATGAAAAGCAATTTAAAAATTTTAAAAAATCACTTTAAAAAAATTAGTGTCGTTTACTTCCTGGATACACTTTTCATTTTTATCGAGTAGAAATAAGAATTTTCAAGAACAGTAATCTAACTACTAAAATTGAACTAACTAAATTTACGTTTTTATTTATTTGGTTTGCAATGAGTATTCCAGGAATATTCTCAAAATATGCTAGACTTCCAAACTTTTCCATGAAGAGTCAGACCACAATATTATAATAACGAATATATGTATAATTTCTGGGAAACTACTCCCAATTTCAATCTGAAACCACTTTTACTAGTAGCAGCGCTTATAAAATGTGTAACCGAGACATTGAATCTAGTAATATACGAGTAATTGTAATCAACATATTTAATTAAAAAATAAACAACAAATATTTATTAAAAGATCAGCGGTTTTCTTTTTTTTTCTGCAAAAAGAAACACTTCCTTTTTATTTTCACTTTTAGCATTTAAATTTAAAAAAAAATTCACACTCACCACGGAATAAAAATAGAACGCCAAGCAAGAAGAGGACTCTCATCTTGCAACGTACTTCTTGGTTGCTCTAACCCCACGGATGCTTCGCTGATGTTTCTCATACTAAACGGGATGTAAAGCCAAGTTCCTGCTTCAGAGACTAAGGCCAATTGTGACGTCTAAACAAGCGAAAATTACATTCATTTATGAGTTTTGAGGGAACTTTTCCTGTTTCAGTTATTTTAGTGAAAAATAAAATCAGGTTTTTTAGAGAATTTTTAGACACATTGTAAATTATAAAATAAATGAGTTACACTAATAAGTATGGTGTTCAAAATATGTAAAAAAAATAATGCTGTAATACTAGGCGAACCTTAGTATTAAATTTTGTAAAAGATGCAAAATTAATTTTCTCGGGGTTTTTATTTATTCATTTATTTATTTTTCTTTTTTTCATTAAATTTATGGTATACAAAAAAAGGTAACTCTCCAACATAAACTCGTTCCCTTATTATTTATAGCTATATAGTTTTTTATCAAAAAATATATCTATACTAGTATATATTAGTATAAAGCTGCAGAGTTTGTTCGTTTGAACGCGTTAATCTCAAGAACTACTGGTTTGATTATATGTTTAGTTCTATAAATTCCTAATAGATGGCGGGGTAAGTTTAGTCCTGTGAATCCCTAATAGATTGCGGAGTAAGTTAACTTATCGAGAGTGCGCTGGCTACTTTATTGAGGGACTGTTGTAATCTGCGAATACTTTTTATTTCGAAATTCAGGTACAGTTTGTTTTTGTAGGATTTTTCTATTGGTTTTTGTTTTCCTTGTTTCTTCAACGTTTGTTTTTGTTCTTATCGTCGAGGATAGTCACTTATCTAAGTAAATAATTTGATTTTTCGTATTATTCAGTTGTGATTGTTTTTCTTACGTTTTTACTATAGTATTGTTTTTTTGGCGATACATTTTAAATTGCAGAAAAAAAAACCCGCTTCACTCGCTAAAAGGCAGGGTAACGGCAGCGGGACTGCGCGACGCGTTAAGTGATTAACTGCACAGTTGAAGGATTATTTTGAATTTAAAGTTACTGTTAATCTTTTTATGGGTTCTGGTGAATAGGTTTAAAATCCAAAGAGATTTTAATGGGGTTTTTTAAAAAGTGTGTACGCATTTTAGTTGAAGAAAAATGATCATTTTACACCAGAAGGGGGAGGGGTGATGGCGTCGATTTCGTCGACTAAAAGCACTTTCTCTAAATTCTTAGCACGGGCATCGTTGTGCGGGTGCTGCTAGTTTTTAATATTTTTTAGACAGGCTACAGTAAGAAGTCAACATTCATGCTTTGTATATGTATGTTTACGGAAAGTTGACAAGTTATTTAATACGTTTTCTGCATGAAAAATTTTTTTTGGTTTTTAGCAATGGTAACTAATGTATGAGGTTTCATTACAAAAGGTAAGGCACTCAATATTAACAGGGAATTCTGCTTTAAATAGAAACTGAGCATTTTTTTTTTTTTTTCAAATACCATTATAATGCTATTAGTCGTACACGCATCCAGCGTCACAAAACGTTATTTTAAGAGTATTTTTATTATGAGACAGGCAAAACCTAATTAACTTCAAACGAATCGATCATATTTTGTTACTATAAAAATAAAATAAAATTTACTCAATGAACCATGTAACAATGCAATTTTCTCCGTTGCCAAGATTTTAAAAAGAAAACCCGGATTAAAACTATCCACGTGCAGGTAAACTTTTCAGAAAGTTTTTAGCTGTAAAATATATGCCGTGTCACTACTTTCACAGATGGCTACATCATTTACATATAAAAACAGCTAATTGCTATATGTGTTTAGAATTCATCAGTTGCTTGTTTTCCTTTGTTCTTCGGAAGCAAATTGTTTTACTGACCTTTCAGGATACTGTCGTGGTGTGAGTCGACAACGAATCCACGCAGTCATAAATTAATCAAATATTAAAGTCTTAATATACATCTATTCTGTATTCGAGGCAAAACCTGAGACACGTCGGATTTTGCTTTCGTTTGACTAATGGCTCAAAGAGAAAAAGCTAAAGAAATACGTTTTGCTATGAATATTAAAGCATCTATCTTTTTTAAATTGCTAATTATTCATGTCAGTTCAAGCGCAATTAACTTTAAAGGCACGTGAATTAGTAAAAGCATATTTTGTAGCTGTAGATTAATTTTTGTTTAATTAAACAGTGTGATTTAAGGAAATACGTAAATAATTCCTTTGAGTATTTTTCGCTAATTTTTACAGAATTAAAAAACGGCATTTATAAATATATAAAGTAGGAAAGTGAGACCTTTCAAAGAAATTACGCAGAGGTACATTTTTCCGCAGTTTTTCCTTTATTTAGATATATACTGTCTGACCACGGATTGTATGGAAAGACAAACATTCTTTTACATCCGGAAATGGACGAATCTATTATTTTTTTTACCGATGTCAGATTTTGCAGAAGCAGAGTCTCATTCAAATGAGCGGAATATGCGCATCAAATCTTTACTTTTCCCCCTTATTCACATAGATTCGTCTTATCTTGACATTTGAAAATTCCATGAAATCGGTAGTTGGACAGTACAGAGTGATTCCAAATGTGAGTATACCCCCTTTTTACTTTCAAGAAGTCAGTTTTAGTATAATGGTTGTTATAGTTACCTTGCAGTCTTAAGAGGTCTTAAGAGTTAGAAACCATTGCTTGAACACCATCTATGTTTTTACACAAGCACCATAAAATTTTACCCATGTATTTAATTTGGATATGTTTTGTCTCAAAACGTCTGCGAGAACAATGCAATATTTGCAGTGTTTAAGCACGTGTAGGACTCTTTATGCGTCCTAGTCGGTTCTTTAGGCGGTTAGTCGAATCCATCTTTCTAAAAATAATTGCGTGATAACTAGTTCACTGGTGTTTTAGTAGTCATCATACGCTGCAACTTAGTTGCATCAACTTTTTTTCTAATAATCCGATTGTTTTCGAGCAGCAGCTCCATGACGTTGTTAAATGACTCAACTGGTTCACTTGTGTGTAAAGCGAACGCTTAGTAATGTTCAGATGAGTTGAATCTACTAAAATGTTGATTTAACTCATCGGGATGAGAATGGTAGTGGCACATGAATGGTGTGCCTGATGATTTTACTTATGATGTGAAGGTTTCCCGGTTACAATTTTCGACCTGGTTACACGTCCTGATAACGGCCCGTTCGAAAGCTCACGCAACTAAGCTGCTTCGTGTGAAAGAGAGAGGCCTAAGACTTCATCTTAACTGTCTGTATTTAACATTTCCCCATACTTAAAATTATGTTCAAAGTAAAAGGTCTATGCCCACTTTAAGACCATAATATATATGAGGGAGAACGTGGCCAGTTGTTAAACGTGGTAGCATTCATGTTTTACAGCTTATTCATCAATCAAAAAAAAAAAAAAAAAAAAAAAAGATGAAGCTTTTCATGACAAATCAGTAGTTGTGATGGTGGCATGAAAAACATTGAGTTCGTTTTCGTTAGTAATATTCTTATGAATTACTTTTTTTAACTTATAACTCAGCCCCTTGTAATACTACGATTAAATTATGTAATGTGTTAAAGCCTGCACTTGAGGAACGTGATTACATAAAGAAACAGCTATATTGGGCCATTTATACCGAGTAAAATCTAAAATGGTGGCATAAGGGATCGATTGTCACTTCTGAACTTCGGTAAGTTTTTACAGTGTAATAGTTAGCGCAAATAAAAACACGTCCCTCTGCTGGCGAAAGGAGAGGGATCCGCAAACAAAAATTAACGGTAAATGCTTTTTTTTTTTAACTGTACCAACAAATCAGATTGGTACTGGATCAGCAAAAACGGCGGACATTGAAGTGGAAATTCACTCATTAAAAGAAAAAAAATCACAAGCGAAGGACAGTAAAATATTGTGTCTATAATAGTCATAAAATACATTATTTGTGTAAATATATTAAATAATATATGTTGAAATAGTTATTGCAACAATTTAACCCGGTTAGTGTAACAACATCAGCCATTGTCTGGAAAGTTGTCACAAAGTGCATTGGTGTTTATAACTTTTCACTTTGAATTTACTTTAAAAATTTTATTTTTTATTTTTTGGTATATAAAGCAAATCTATATTATTAAGAAAGAAATAAAACACTTACACATAAAGAAACTAGAATCAAAACCAAATGACAACATTTTTAGTCACATTGCACATGAGCTGGATGAGTAGCTCCATTATAAACATTAATTACCTCTCTTACGAGTTTAGCTTCAACCGTCACCATAACATCAGGGAAGTTGGAGAGCTCGAAGACGTATCAATGGATCGAAACATTTCGAGAGATATGTTCAACAAGAAAATGCCCGTCCTCACAATTCTGAAACTGTTTAAATCTTTATCTCAGCTCAAAAGGTTTTTCTTCTCTCTCCGATTATAAATTTGACACACATTGTATGTTGAACATATCTGAGAATTCGCCAACTTACAAGCAACGATTGTCCAGTAGCCAACATTGTTGATTTTTTTCTTTTTTTTTGGTACAAAATTATCGATGTATGTCAGCCATTTGTTTTACTACTACGCACATTACATGAAGGTTTTACTAAATACTGATTTTTGCAACTTAAGATTTTGAAAAGTTGATTGTTTATTTCATCCTGTGCCAGTAGCGGTGTAAATTTCATATAAAATGCGTAAGTTTAGATTTTTCTTTTTTAGACAAATAATATATGTGTGTGTGTGTGTTCCCTATATAAATCCACAGTTTACTTCGTATCTCGACCAAATTTGGTAGGGAGGTACTTAGACATTTGAGAAAGAACGTAGGGAGGGGGGGGGGGGGTTTAAACGCAAAAAAAAAAAAAAAAACAAAAACCTAACCGTTCGAATTTAAATTTTAGGACCTAAAAATGGCGTTTTTCTATAGTATGAGGGCGAAAAATTGCTCGCAAAACTAAGAATAAAATATCCGTAGAAACCTCTGAGTTTTCTGCATCAGAAAAAGTGTGCTCCAAAGTTCCAAGGTAATAAGTAACTAATTAATTGCTGAAATGTAAGTGAGTTTTAAATTAGAAATTCATTGTTAAAAAATACTTTTAATAAAATTTGTATCGTGAAAAAAATCACTGAGAAGAAATATCTGTTGCAATTTTTTCTCGAATTTGAACAAATATATTTTTTTTTTGTTTTTTTTGTTTTGAGTCTTTTCCCGTAATGGGGAGAGTTGCATTTTTTTCCTTTTAGTTGTTTTTCCGTCATTTGTCGGGAAGTTTTGCGTTTTTTTTTTTTTTTTTTTTTTTGGTTCAAGCCTGATTGTTGAGAGTACGCGTCACTTGACATAATTCGAGCAAAGCCAGGTGACGCACCTAGTGTATAATAAACGTAAGAAATTAACTTCACAGCATAAACTGCGATGAACTGTTAAAAATTCTATATTATTTTATTACTATAGCGTATGAGAAAATGGCTTTGTTAAAAACGACTTAATTCAAAATGTGTTGCTTAATAATGAGTGTGTTGTTTTTATATCAGTGTAAATCTAGTGAATCTGACACTAAAAATGATGTTTGAATAAGCAATTCTTTCTCTACTTGATACCGTGACAAAAGTGATCATTTAATACACTTTTACCATAAAATTAGCTTCCACTTTTCTCCATACTTGACACGCAAAACAGGATGCGTGAAACATTAATACCTCATTAAAATTCCGTTGGGTTTTCATTGTAAAATATTAAGTTCTAGTAAAAATATTTTCCTGTCACTAAACTTGGATCATTAATTGTGACTGATTTCGTACATCAAGTTATTATTATGTCTGTAATTCTTTTCCACAAACGCACAAAAAAATGCAGTTTTCAACACTTTTCTCTTTGTAGGAAATAAAAGTAAGGTTTCAAAGAAATTCTGGAAAGAAATCTGTGGTGCACGCGCGTCCAGGGACCCCATATCACCTACAGCCCTGAGATTTTGTACAAAATTACCCCCGAGAGCCTCGGGGGTGTGCATCTGGGATTTTATTTTTTTTTAAATTTGAATTAGTCTTGTTGTAATTAGTTTTTTAAGCTCACATTTCGCGTAAATTGCCTATTATTGCCTATTAAAGGGGTGAAAAATTACTTTCACATATTAATATTATATATATATCGTTAGAAAAGGCAGAATTATCAGTGTTCTACGCAATTTGTTGCAATGCTCCAGCTTAAATACGACGGGAGTTATTTGCGCTCGAACGTTTTTAAGCTTAGTTAAAATTTAGGCACTACTTTCTTCATTAAATATATCAGTGAAAAGTGAAGGAATTGTCCTGCAGTTTTCTTTTTGACACCACTTAAAAGAGCGGCTTTTTTTATTCCAGATCTATCTCGACCTATGGTCGAAAAACTGAGTTGCTATCTGCAAAAGGAAAAAAAAATTACAAGCCGTTAAAAATCAAGTTCGAATAATCCTCACCTCCATTGATGTTTTGATGTTTTATTTGGCGTTGCCATAGTTACATCTTTTCGATTCGCACGTTTCTTCTTTCCCTTATTGACAAACTTTAAGGGATTCAATTTTAACGGAAAATCTTAGGATTAACTCAATTCAAGCCCCGAGCTAAAGAGCAAAATATGACTGAGACCATGAATATACAAAACTGCAGTTTTGCAATGCTCAGGAGCCCCTTAGCCTTTACGGCTCTACAAGTTATTTTGAAACCCGGGGAAGGGGTGCTTTTTGATCCAAAGGGAGCTCATAATGCGTTTTTAATCTGTTTCTTTTTAACTGACGATTTAAATCTTTTCGAATCAAATAAGGTTGCGAAGCAATTTTCGAGGGTTGGTAAGCGTTAGCGAGCAGGGGGAGAGCCCCCTAGTAGTTTAAAACAAAATTATTTTTGTAGCGTTATTTTTACTCGTAAATACCAGTTTTAGTATCCGAACATTGATAAGTCCAACGCCACAGCATTGCATAGTTTGTTTTAGGTTAGTTAAGTAAACTAGAATTGAAGTATAGTTATTGCTACGAAGTGCATAAGAATGGAAGGCACATCGAACATATACATTAAAATATTTCTTATGTTTTGTAATTTGTTTTAGATTTTAAATAGAAGTTTTAGAATCAGTAGTTTTCGAGAAATTAATTTTTACATCAGCGTGTCAATTACTGGTCAAACTGTACTTTCGAAGTTCATTCGAGTTATGTGTAATATAATTGTATGTAAAATTAAATATGGATACGCGTTGTGCCTTTTTAATATTTTTTCGCCTTTATTTTGTTCTTTTTTTTTTTTTGAAACGTTAATGAAAACGTGTTATAGTAATCAAACTCAAGTCTCTTAAATTGTTTTTCAAGTGTAAGAATTTCTGTTTTAATGCCATTCCACGGAAAACTTCAATTTTGTTCCGCGCGTGACCCTTCATACATTTCATTAAAAATGACGATTTAAAAGAGTAATAAACAAAGTTTTGCTGCTTAACAATCACAAACGTATGTGAAACTTATTTTATTTATTTATTTATTTATTTATTTATTTTGATCAAAGATGATGCCAAAATGTATTTATTAAACTTTGTCATCGCCTTTGATTTTTTTTTTTTTTAAATGAATTTTAGTAACCGTTACTTGCGAGTCAAAATTATCATTTTTAATGGAATGGAAATAAATATAACTATTTTTCTACAATTTAAATTATTATTTCTTAACAAATCAGGCATGTTTTTTTTGTCGAATCTTTCAGCTAAAAACCTACAATTTATTTCGTCATTGCTATATTAATGGATCGAAAATGTTATTCAATGCATACGGCAAACAACAAGAAGTTGACTTTGGATATCCCGCACGTAACGCATGTAGATAAATTAAATTTTGCAGAATAGTTATTTAATAAAAACAATACTGTGCCAGGAGTATCATTGTATCAAATGTAAAGATTAACAAAAAGTGCTCACTTCTGTTTAATTAAAATATTAAGATCTATAACAAAATGTTGGGGACGTTTTTGAGTCGGATTGTCTTGCACGTGGCGGTGGAATGGCCCTCTACATTTGCCGATGAACAAAAAAAAAAAAAAAAAACACAAAAAAAACATGAATAAATTGCGTTAAGCAAACATTAATACACGGGGTCATACAGGCAATCCGCGAGACCCTTATGTGTTATGTTCTGAACGCAAGCTCTCCCGGGTTAACAGACATAGAATAAACAACCATCGAGCATAGAAATTCAAATAGCGGGGAAAAAAACGTTTCAAAGAAATCAAGGTGTTTCAAAAGCTTGACGCCAACATTGATTACAAAAGCAAATTTGTCACTCCCAAGTTAGTTCATTTATTTGTTTATTTATTCTATTCATATTTGTTTACTAAGCAATCACGATTGCTTATTGTCCTCACTTGACCGTCTTTGATGTCCGGTTCCTTTTTCAGCTTGGACCAGGAGCCTTTGCAGCACCACCGCCCACCGGCCTCTACAGGCGCGGCTGCTCCGGTCCTGAGCTATCCGCTTCTCCTTGTCGGAGGTGTCGATGTCCTACACACACGCACGCTCAACACACTCACACATATACACACAGACGCCTTCACACACATACACTCACCCACGCCTACGTGCATACACACAGGTACACACAGGTTGTGCACACACACGCTTACACACACACATACAACTATGCACATAACCGCCCAGGAGGAGAGGCAGGCTTAAGGGGACAAGAGCCGTTTCTAGAAACAATAACTCCAATGAGTAGGGTCCCGACGTTGCTCGTGATTGCGAAAATCAGAATTTAAATTTAAAATTTCAGAATTCAAATTATTTTTTTTTAATTTTATTCTCATTTATTTACTTTTTCTTTTCATTTCTTAATTTCTTTACTTATTTACTATTTGTCTAGAGCCTTATAAGTTTTGAATAGATTTGATGTAATAATGATGAACTTTAAACTTTATTTCATTTTTTTATCTGTATTATCTGTTCATAGTTTTTTCATTTTTGTTTACGTATGAGAATGTGATGATAATATTTAAGTGTATGTGCCTGTGCGCAGACGTAGTGAACATTCTTTTTTTTCCGATGTAGCGTGTGCCTTAAATAATTCAAATGATGAACAACATTTAAATATATCGTAAACATAACTCTTAAGAAGAGAGAAAGAGAGACGAGTTTTAAATTTCACGTACTTTAAAATAAAGCACACTTCGGCAAAACTTTAGACCAAACTATAAAACACATTACAGTTGCTTCTCAATTTAAATATTCTGTTTCCTAAACACTATGTAACGTATGCAAACCCTTCTCTCTATCGTTTCCGAGTTTAGCATTTATTTTCTTGGCGTGTTTGTTTTAAGATTTCCGTCTTTACTTGTTACCTGCGGGTCCCATGTGTCAAAATCTCTCTGAAACTAAAAATGCTTGAAGAAAATATAAAAATTAGGAAAACAGGCGTAAATAAAAATATGCATTATGCATGAAAAGGGTTTATTCTTTCGGGAAATGTAAAATATGTATACAGGTTTAGTTTTCCCACGCAATTTGAAACAGACGCAGATGTGGGGATTTTATGCCGTATGAGATATATGTAAAAATGTCGCGAAAATGTTGAAATTTTTAAAATGTGGAAACTTCTATGTTTTTTTATAATTGTTCTTTAGTTCAATTTTTAGCATAATTTAAAATTCATTAGCCTTTGAGACCCAAGAAAGTGTTGAGAACTGATTAAACTTCAAATGTACATATCGGCTCTTAAAAGATATTAAGAATATTTTTCTTCCAAAAATTAAAAGATAAAATATAAAATTTGTCATTTAAAATGTAAGTAGATAGAACGATTTTCTCCCATGAGAATAACGAGCAAGAAGAAAAACTTTAAGGAAACATTTTGTTTTTATTTCAGAAAGAAACTTTTTACCATGTTTTTGTTAACTTGGTTTGGTTCTTGTTTTCAGTATTTTTAAATCTTATATTACTGCTACGCCTTGGAATAGCAAGAGTTAATGATATGTTTTAAAGGGAGAAGTAACTGCTTCTTACTTCTGTATTTTCAAGTCTGTATCACTTGTCCCAGACTTTTTTAGGGAATGATAGAGCTCAATTTTTCTTTTTTCTTATTTTTAACAATTATCTGAAGACTGAGTAATAACTTTAAATGTCTATACTATTAATATGAACCTTATGAATTTAGCACTATTCAGCCCAGGTGCTTTTAATGCGAATTTAGCACTGTTTTGGGGGGAAACTCACAGTGCCAATGAAGCAAACATTGTTAATACCGGAATGTACTGCAACTAAAGATGAAAAATTGTATTTTCTGTGCATATGGCTCGACATGGGAACGAAAAGATGTATTTAAAGAGAACACTTAGAATAATAATGAAGATTTAGAAGCCAATATTTCCTTGTCCAAAGCCTTTTACATGCTTCGAATCAGCGAATGTTTAAAATAGGTCCAAAGTAAAAAAAATATGTTTTTAAGTGTAATAAAAAGTGAAAACTATTTAGAGGGTAAAATTATATTCTGTTTATTGATTTAAATTAAATTTGGTCAAGTGGTATTTTATTGGGTAATTATCTAGTCGATTTATTTATTTTTCTACAGAATGTTGTTGTTATTCACTTACACTCAAGACTTACATTTTCTCATGCCTTAGGAAAACTAGACAATTTTCATTTGGTTTTAAAAGGTGACATAACAGCTTCGTACCCTAGCATTTTCAAATTTTTATCAACCTATAAGCCTTTAAAAGGGAGTGAAAAGGTTCACTTTTCTTTTCTTGCTAGGCTAAAGCATTTTTTTTTTCATAATGAAGGGGTACCAGTAGGCAGCATACTTCTTCATGTGTTTCTAGTATGCATAACTACTTGCGACGGGGAGAAATAGTCTCCTACTGAAAGTCCTTTATCGTCTTTTTAGTGCTCAAAATGACGAAAACGGCACAATTGGAACCACTTTTGACACCAGAAAATTTCTAGTGGGTTCATTTTATATAGCTTCTTTAAGCACAAATAAAAGCTCTATCTTTCAGTTTTACAATAAACGGTGTTCAACCTTTTTACTATTTCAAATAAAGTTATTAATACTCTTAGAAAAAATATCAAAAATGCAAAAATGTTACTCCTCCACCTAGCAAAAACATAGCTATACTTCCAGAACAAAGTTTTTTCTAGAAAGAATTAAAACTGTTTTGGAGTACAGAATATTGATAAATATTACCTATCAAATATCATCAAAATACAAAATGGTGCGTTAAAAAGAATTTTGCCTTTTTTTTTTTTCTTTTTACATTTTACGTGGAGTGACCCCATATATATTATAACAGTTACCTTTATCTTGGTAGAGATATTCTTTGTTTTGTTGAAGAAAAATAACTGTATGCTATGTTAATTATATAATAATGTGTGTTTGCTATAATTATTTAGGCACTTGAAACTAAATTTTTCATTAGATTTCATTTTTAAAATACGCTATTAAAGAGCTAAAATATTAAGAGTTGTAACTAAAAATAGTTATATACTACAATATTAGCATCACTTCATATGCATTTAAGACTTGTTTTTTATAACTCATTATTTATGAGTTCAATTTGTTATTCTTTTGATAGCAGTAATACAAACTCTCAGGATGGGAAATTATGTATCATCTTTTCCAACAATCATACGCAACGCTTCCTATGTAAGAGCAAGACATCCATTAGAAAATGCGCTTCGTTGATAACTGTATTCCCTTGGCGAGGCTTTTAAACACCCTTCCAACAATTCTGAATAATGAAGTCACTGAGAATTTCAGGTTAAGAACCACCTGAATCTTTCGAGCCCTGTGAAGTGGGAAGAAATTAAATGTTCAGACATTGAGTGAAGAGCTATGCATGCAAATTAAGTCATTCCGAATTAAATCTAAACTCTCGACTATTGCTCATTATACGAAACGAGTACAAATCGGTGCTTTAGGAGTGCTTTGAGAACATACCTCTGAAGTATACTTTATGGTAATTTTATACAAATAGTGAATGATGTTTTGATAAATTTCTGGTAAACGTTTATTGGAAACGGAATGATGAGTTTCCGTAAACATCTGAGGACTTATTAATACTGCACAAGTAAGCGAATATATATCATATGAATATCAAATTGTTTTATTTTAATTTCTGTGTTTATACCGTCTTAGATCCCTCCTTCAGTTCATATTATTCGCTGCATTTTTAAGCAAATGATATTTTTTATCAATTAATTAATTTTTTTTTATTTGTTTAAACCTCAAAAATCACCCCCGTAACTCCCGTAGTAAGGGTTTAACCAGATGTTGTGACTGTGGGTAAGTGGAAGATCATCGTGACGTACTGAAGGCAGATTTCTTTTTCAATGGGGGCTTGACTTAAAAAATTTTAGTTGCTTCAAGACGCTATGCTATCAGTCTAAAAAATAGACTTATCAAGCTTTCCCTCCTTAAGTCAGAACAAAATGTCTAACCACGCCCTACTTTTAATCCACGCTCAGATATTATTTGTAAATACTATTCCATCAACAGTCGCACAAAACTCTATTCCAACTATTGAATTGAAAATTCATTATAAGGCACATTTTTGTGGTGTACCGATGGTAGAATTTTTACAAATCAGGGCGTGACTTACGAGTGTGCTGTCTCTGGATTTTCGAAGCCTATGTGGTAATGAGTATAGGAAAGGCGGAAATGTTTGTTATGTAAGGGTTGTTAGAATGAATAGGATATCACTTGAAAAAAAATGTTCATAATAAAAAACACTAAGACATCAATCCTAACAATAAAAGCATTGAAATGCAAAAACTAAACATTTAGGTGCGGATATTAGTATGAAAATTGACCTCGAATATTTCTCGAGATTAGTCCGAAGATTAAAACAATTAGAGTTACATGGACCAAACCGACCGGCTCATCGGAACAATTTTAAAACCACCATAAAAATCCTCCTACGTCAGGGGAAAAAGGGAATCATTGCTGGCAGAATTTTTGTCTCACACTCTTTACCAGGAAGAAAGCGGGCAAGTTGAGAGTTGGTAATGATCCACACCAGGATTAAATGTAAACAGGTATTAACGGAATTTCCTACTCCATGTATGAAATTGACACACTGCATTTGTTCTGTAAACGCAATCAAAAAAATGGTATACCACTGCTACATATTCTGACTGAATTATGTTTTTCCTTGGTTTATTTACATAATGCTCATCAGCAATTATGTTCGAGCTAATTTACTGGATCATTTATATTAACTGCAGACTAAGAGAGTTTATTTGAGATTGTTTTTAAAACTGCGCTAGCGAAATTCCCAAAACATTTCCCTCTGTTCATGAAATTACGGTACATAAAGAAAGAACAATGTATTTTACGATTAATTTGTACTGTTTGAATATTATTTTTTATTTTTGGCAGTAAGTTTGTACCTCAAAAAATAGTAGAAATTTATTCCCCCCTCCTTTTTTTACAGGGTAAAGTGAAAAATGAAATATTTTTCTAACAAAATATCTTCGATTCGATCATTAAATATATTTACCATAATAAATGGGGAAACAAAATAATTAATGAAGAAATGAAAAGGAAATGAAACGTGAAACGAATACATAAATAAATAAATAACTTAATATGCAAGAAAAATAAATAAGTGAATAAAATTGCGAATAAATCAGAAAATAAGTGAGAGAATGAATAAATAAGGGAATTATTAAATAAAGGAATGTAATTGAGCTAATTAATAAATGAATGCGTAAGCGATTTGATAAAAGACTGAATAAGTAAATGAAATAAACTATTTCAACTTAAAGTAAGACAAACAACGTTAGAGGAAGCACAAATTTGCAAATTACAGCAGACACGTGTTTCGGCGTTACAGGGAACGCCTTTTTCAATACAAAAAATAATGAACTTATGGATGAAAAGACATCCGACAAAAGCCAAGAGCAGACGAGCATGCAGCTTAAAAGATAAAAACAGCGGATTAGCCAAACACCAATGACAAAGTTATAAACCAATCAGGAACCAATAGAAATGTAACCAAAGGCCAAGAGCTTTCCCTTAGGTACGAGCTTTCCCTTAGGTTTCCTTTCTTCTTGCGGTTCACGGTTACTGACTTTTTCTTTTCTTTTTGTTTAAGCTTCGGCTTAATCTTTGTCCAATTGAATTCTTTCTTTCTGGGTTTCGTACCTAAGGGAAAGCTCTTGGCCTTTGCTTGCATTCCTATTGGTTCCTGATTGGTTTATAACTTTGTCATTGGTGTTTGGCTAATCCGCTGTTTTTATCTTTTAAGCTGCATGCTTGTCTGCTCTTGGCTTTTGTCGGATGTCTTTTCATCCATAAGCTCATTATTTTTTGCATTGAAAAAGACGTTCCCTGTAACGCCGAAACACGTGTCTGCTGTAATTTGCAAATTTGTGCTTCTTCTAACGTTGTTTGTCTTACTTTATTGTTCAGCACAAAGGTATTTATTTATCTTATTTCACTTTGCCCCGCATGCACTTGACTAACTGTACAAAGCATTTAAAATACAAATAAGCGTAATATTAAACAAATAAATACTGCACCAAATATTAGAAGGTTTTGATTAGTATTTGAAATGTTTAGACTAAAAGCTTTCTCAGTTTATTGTACTAGTAGTGGTACCCGCACGGCTTTGCCCGTCGCGTCGTAGAAATTAAAGATTAATTGGTTTGCTTATATATTTACAAATGACGGATGATGAATTTCTCGCCAGTTTGCTATTTTCATTTGCTCACTCATGTTACGGTTCCACGTTATGATAATTTCGTAATTTACTCTTCCACGTTGTGATAATTTGCTTGGTAAAATGTTCTAAAAACTTTACTAATAATAAAGCGGTAAGTCTCTCTGTCTGGATGTCTGTAGGATGTCTGTGACGCGCATAGCGCCTAGACCGTTCGGCCGATTTTCATTAAATTTGCCACAAATTTAGTTTGTAGCAATGAGGGTGTGCATATCGAAGCGTTTTTTCGAAAATTCGATTTTATTCTTTTTCTATTTCAATTTTAAGGACAATTTCCGGAGCAAAATTATCATAAGATGGACGAGTAAATAATGAAACTGTCATAACGTGGAATGGGAGAGCGAAAGAACATAGCCAATTGGCGAGAAATTCGTCATCCATTATTTTTAAATGTACAGGCGAACCAAATAACCTTTTAATTTTCAACTACGGGCAAAGCCGTGCAGGTACCACTAGTTTGAATATAAAAAGAAAAAAAATTGAATTTTCGAAAAATCACTTCGAGGTGCACTCCTCCATGCTATAAATGAATTTTGTACCAAATTTCATGAAAGTCGGCCGAATGGTTTAGGCGCTGTCCGTGTCACAGAGATCCAGACAGAGATTTAGACAGAGAGGCTTTGAGCTTTATTATTAGTAAAGAAAAGTAATTTTTGAGTTACAACAAAATAGTACAATATGAGTATCAGTTTTTGAAAATTGCTTGTATTGTCATATCCTTTGAATAGAAGGGGTAATATTTTCTTGAGTGGAATAGACTTTATGTGTTACTACATAGATAAAATATTACTAGAAAGGTGGCACGAAAAGCAAAGCAAATATTTCACCATTTTATTTTGCCCCGCTCTTTCATCTTGCCCCACATTCCCCTACATGCTCATTAACTCAGTGTCTCAGGAAGTTTTGCGGTGCGTTTTGGCAGTTAGGTTACATTTCTGCAGCCATCTAGCTTTTTCTAGCTTCAGTCCATCTCTCTTTCAGAAAAAATGCTTGAATTATTGAGTAGGTGCTGTCAGCTATCAAGGCTAAGTTGCACTCCTGCTCATTGGGGGCCTCACTCTCCCAGAAGCCGTTCCCTTCTGCAAGAAACCATAGCTCAATAGGAACGAAAATGGCTTGGGCTTCTGAATGGTGTTAGCATCAGCAACAACACTTTTAGATAAATCTTTAAAAGTTAGGTACAGTCGAGCCCGCTTAATAGAATAGCCAATTTTCCACGAAAAATTAATCTAATAAGCGGAATATTCCATTAAACGGAATTAAAATAATAAACAACAACAATTTGGTACAATGAAAACGTATTACATTAAGCGGGATATTCTTTTAAACGATATTCTAATAAGTGGGCTAGGCTGACGTTTGTAGTAAAAATTAGTTGAATGAGCGTTGAATTATGCGAAATTGCAACAGGTTATACACACAAAGACACAAAAATACTACAGTGAAACCTGTGTAAGTTGACCACTTGCGGTGCTCAACTTAAACAGGTGGTCAACTTATAGAGATTGAATTATATGATAAGATCTAATTCTGTCCTGAAAAAAGCGGTCAACTTAGACAAGTGGGTCAACTTACAAGGGTGGGCAACTTAACAGGTTTTACTGTATATGTTAACAAAATGCGTTACAGTATACGGATGGGAAAAAGTATTGCATTTAAGCCGGTTTAGAAAGTCTATTTACTACTTGAAAAAGTCACACATTTGAACTTTTATCAACTTTGATATGAAACAGTAAGAAAGACAAATCGAGAGACATTTGTTAAAAGTCAAAAAGGAGAGCCGTGCGCAAAAGCAAAGTGAAATGGATGTAATCAAGTTAATTGCCAGCCGTAAATGGCTGTTACGGAGGGGAACTTTTTTTGCATCTCGGTTAAATGAAAGAAGTTTTAATGGGTCTCATTTTGTGGTCATTACACTACACTTTACACGAAACAATCACGTTCCCTTTTTAATAAAAAGGCAATGGGTGCTTATGGGGAGCAGAGAGAAATCAGTGGAAAAGTTCATTGACTCGTGAATAGTTATTGGGGTAAGTAGCATTTAGGAGAAAGTAGTATCTGAGTGCATTTTGCTCTTAATTACTTTGCTATGCAAAAGACTTTCTTAAAATGCAATTTAGGTTGGAAAAAAGCGCTCGATGAAGATACTTCTGGATGAAATATTATACCTGTTGTACATTTTGATACAAAAGATAAACATTGGTCTGGATTTTCGTTATTAATAAAACTTCTAAGAAGACAATATTTAAAATTTAGACAGAGTTAAATAACTGTAATCATAAAGTACAATCTAGAAAAGTCTATTTCTTGAAAATTATTTTGTATTTTCGAGGTTATAGAGGACAGGGGTGCACTTATGAACAGTTTTTTTTATAAGTCATACAAGAATCTAAATTTTTATTTATTTTTATTTTTATTTATTTATTTATTTATTTTTTATTTTATTTATTTATTTATTTATTTATTTTGTTACAAACTATCGTTTTACTCCTAATCTCATAAAACGTAATTACGTCTTAAGACGTCATTTATTAGGAAATGTAAAGCCATTTTTGAAAATATTTTCAAATGTACAAAAAGTGTTTACATATGATTCGTGCATAAGGCACGTTTGAACACCATCAACAAAACAGTATTAATAAGTTTAAAAGACTTGATTTCACATAAATTCAAAGCTCCCTTCATTTTCCTGAAACTGCATGCCTGAACTGCTTTTCGCCAGGTTCAGAAATTATTTATAGACATGTTAAGTTTCCAGACTCAGTCTGAAAATTTTTGCAAACTAAATCAGTATTATTAAGTTCAGAAGTCTGCTTGGAACGAACTTGTGTTATGATATGTTGTGTTATGGTATGTCTCGCTACAATATCTAAACTTTTTACAAATGACATCAAAATACTCTTTGGTCTTCAGAGAGAAAGGTTTGGTCGTTGCTTCATGTAACTTTTAATATTGCTTCATCAGTTGACAATAGTCATTCAATTATTTCTCCAAGCGTTAGGAAACTTTTCATTTAAAGCTTCTGCGTATTTAAATGTCAGCCTTTGGGCTTGAACATACGAAATGCTTTATTGCACCTGTTTAAAAATATTTTTAAAGGTAGGAAACTTTATTTCTTCTTCTACCCTCGTAAAAACATGTTAAATGCCTAAGTTCGATTAAAAATTAACTACACTGCTAATAAACTAGCAAATAATCAAAAGGCCAGTTTCTTCATTCAATAATTATTTTAAGTATCTTCATTCTTTACTTTCGTGTTTTCATTTACAACTATGAAATTTAGGGTCATGTTTACTGTTGCTGTACTGATGACTGTCCCTTTGTAGCCCCAAAACAGTGTCGTGCTTCACAGCTACGATTTGTTTCAATTTAGATTAATATTTTATTTATTTATTTAAAAACGTTGATGAATAGGTATAACTAAATCAGCTATTTACTTTTATGCAATTACTTTTCGAAAAGCAACATTAATTGGGTGTTTAGTTTCGTTGATTTTTGTTCTGGAATTGTAAAATAAATTGCATTTCTAGTTTTGTGTAGGAAATAGCATGTAAGTGTAGTCGGTTACGTTTTACTTTTTAGTTCCTTGGTGTTTTTTGTAGGCGGTTTTTTTTTATTTAAAAGTAATTTATTTTTTGTTTTTAGTGGTGTAAATATAAAATAAGTTCGTGGGATAGAATATTGGTACATGACGTTGAGGCCTTTCTTAAGCGTATCTCGAGTAATCAAGCGTCGAGCACATGAGTCTGAAAACGACTGATATAAGCACGATAGAGAAAGGAATAGACCACAGCGTCTCGGAGACTTCCGACGACTGTGAAGAAAGGCTTTTTCAAATGCGCAACTATGTACAAAAAAATTTTGTCTTTATTATTAGTTCAACTTTATAAAAGTTTGCTTTCCGAAAGCAAATGCACGAGTCACTAAAAAAACAAAAGAAATCGCTTTAAGTTCAAAATTGTAAATTGTAAATTATGTTTCACAACAATACGTCTCACACAACCCTCGATAAAGCTGTCATAGATTTAGGCAAAAAAACTTTGTGAAAGGAGGAGTATTTGCAGCTCTGAGCATAGTCAAGACTTGAAGTAACAGTTCGATTTTATTTAGAACCCTTTAAACTTTTAACTAAACCTTACAATAAACGAGCATTAGCAGAAATACAACAATTGATACATCTCATTTCTAATGAAAGATATACTGGATTCATTATTTAGTTAGAACCATTTAAATGTCTACGGTTTCCCAAACTAAAAATAAACTGTAAATTGCAAGCCGTAAAATTGTAAATTTTAAAGTGTAACACATTGTAAATTGTAATTTATGTTTCACAAGAATTCAGGTAACTCGTGGTAAAAGTCGCATGATTCTTCAAATGCCCCCATTATAGATGAAGATAAAAAAATTCCATTAGAATGAATTTTATGTTTGCTGCAGAGAATCCTTGATTCGAAATTTTCATTATGATTATTCTTGATAATAATGTTTTTTAGTACTTTCTTTAACTATGGATAAAGAAATCACATACCTTTGTTTTATGTCATTTTTTTACAAGTACAATGGGTTTTATACTTAACCGTTCGTGAGAGAAATCGCATGAAATTTATTATTTTTATCCATAACTTTTCTCTGAACAACAAATAGCGTAAATCAAAGATTTGGAGCCTTAGAGTAAAGTTAGACCACCCCTATCCACTAAACAAAAAAAATCAGAAAAACCGGTTCACTGAGTGAGACAAAATACAAAATAATAAAGTACAAATCGCTTTAAACCTGAGTATGATGTTTGAAGAGTTCGCTCCATTTCATCAAACCCGAATTTGATTACCCTTGCACCGCCAGGAAAGTGTACCGTTTCAGAATAATAATAATAATAATAATAATAATAATTTTCCTAATTGGTACAGGCACCAATAATAATAATAATAATAATAATTTTCCTAATTGGTACAGCACCCCCCCCCCCCCCGTGCACGCCCCTGGGTACAGGTGTCTTCGAATATTTATAGAACATTGAATAAAGAAAAAACTAATCCGACGAGTTCAGAACCTCCTCCTTTTTTTGAAGCCTGCTAATTAGAATAACCCTAATTTCAAATTAAACTGGCGGCATTGTGAAATAGTAAATCTAAAATACTGGTCACACTTGAGAAATCAGACACCAGTTACAAAATACTATTAAAGAATATAAGTTAAATCATCGGAAGAGGTGTGTTCTGTATTCAATCCCCCTTGGATTGAACACTAAATGCATTTAAAAACGGAATTATCAATATATATATATATATTTATATATATATATATATATATATATATATATATATATATATATATATATATATATATATATATATATATATATATATATATATATATATATATATATATTAACTATAGTGTTAAGTCAACTGATTCAGCTATTAAAGTAGCAAAATATATTTAATTTACTGCTTTGCTACGTAGTAAAACATTAGTAACACCTATAAGTAAAAATTAACAGGCGGCGAAAGTTAATCATCCATATGCCACGAGAATTCTCGTTCAAGACGAAGGCAAAACTTTTGCTGAGAAAATACACCGGTCACGGAAACACCACGTATTCCGCCCGCTGACATAAGCTGAATGCATCCACAGCGTGTGAAATTCAAAGTTTCTTGGATTTCTTTGGAACTCCTTATCAGAACCAGACCAAATTACCATGGGACCAAATGGGAAGAATACCCTTCAAAACAAAAAAATAATTTTTGAAATCGGTCCAGCAGTCTTGGAATAATCCGAAACCATACATAAAAAGTCGCATGACGAAATCATAACCTCTTTTTTTGAAGTCGGTTAGAAAAAAAAAATAAAAAAAAATTAGCAAAGATTGCAGAAAAATATCCAAAAAGGAAACATTTTAAATCATCTTATCTCAGGAAAAGCCTTAAAACAAAAAACAGAATTTTATTTGTTCACATTCGAGAAAAAAAATGGCAACAGATATTTCATTTAATGATTTTCTTTACGCTACAAATTTTAATAAAAGTATTATTACCGAAAGTTGAGATAAAGCACTGAATAATAAAGTCAGAACAAACAACGTAAGTAGAAGCACAAATTTGTAAATTACAGCAGACACGTGTTTCGGCGTTACAGGGAATGCCTTTTTCAATGCAAAAAATAATGAGCTTATGGATGAAAAGACATCCGACAAAAGCCTCTAAAAAGCCGACAAAAGTCTTTTGTCGGATGTCTTTTCATCCATAAGCTCATTATTTTTTGCATTGAAAAAGGCGTTCCCTGTAACGCCGAAACACGTGTCTGCTGTAATTTACAAATTTGTGCTTCTACTTACGTTGTTTGTTCTGACTTTACTATTCAGCACAAAGGTATTTATTTATCTTATTACTGAATAATAATTTAACTGGAGGAAAACCTCTGAAAAATAGGGATTTTATGCCGAAATCTAAATGTTATAACTGATATAGTTTTTAATGATATCTCCGCTAATTATTGTCGGAGGATTATGTTAAATTCCAAACATGAAGACGGGAAGATTACGAATCCATCGATACGTGGCTCTATGGTCTGTTCACTGTCGTTCGAGAGAAGTTACTTGTACATACATACATAGTTGCATACATAGTTGGGTACATAGTTACATACATAGGTGCATACACTCAGTTTTTATAGGATTCTAGTTTTTGAACGACAGAAATAATAATGTACGCTTTATTAAAAATGCTTTCATAAATAACCGTTACCTAGCCTTTTGTAAAAAGGAAAATGCTCTGGGAAATTTTCCGACATATCTTGAAAGGAATAGAAAAAAAAATGCCTTTTGAGAGATTTAAAAACACATTTATGAAATCCCTCTGATCCGTTAATTTTATAAATATGTTTTTTTTCTTCCTATATTGTCCTATATTAGTTGCCATACTAAGAGGCTTAAGAGTGTGAATACGACTTCTTAATTCTAACAGTTTTAGTCGTAATCAATGTTTGTTTATCTTCTCAAAATAACACAACAACATTTTATGCTGTTCTAAATGTATCTAAACAGAAAAAAGGCATCTCCTCAAACTTTCACAACACCGAAGACGGAATTTTAAGAAGTTTCATTTAATTGTACGAAATATGCAAAGCAGTTTCATTAATTGATAAATTTTTAAAATTTAATTTCGTGAAAAAATATTGTTTTACGAAATTTTCTGGTTATAATTGAATTGAAAAAGATCAAAGCGCATTTTATCCTGATCTGAAAGAAAGAGAAGTTTTTAATCTGGTGATACTCTGCTTAAAACGAAGATTAAAAAAAAATAATTAGAAGTAGCGGATAGAAAGATATTTTAGCATTAAATATTCACGGAAATAAACAAAAGTAATTTCGTTCCCTTAATCCATTTCGAATTGCAATTTCTAAAAATAATTACGTTGGTTTTTAAATTACCTTTGTTTTCTTCTATAATTTTAAATGAAATTTAAATATTTAAGTTGCAAGGATCCTTACTTAAATGGTTATTGTAATACACATGCTGGACAAACATAAACATAAAAATTAGTCATAACTTATTTTGTATTTTTCCAAAACCCTAACTTCGCAGGGTTGGGTTATTAAAGATTCTAATTCACTTTTCACTATAATTTGACTTGTTTCTCATTGAAAAAAGGGTTCCATATATTCCGAAACGCGTGCAAGTTATTTTTTCTATGGTACTTTAAAAAAAAATGTTTTCAATTAAATAACATACATTACGAAGCCTTTGATGCACATACTAAAAGCCGGACAGTCATTATATTTCAAAGAAAAACTCTCTTGCGGGAAACACATACCAATTACATTAAAACGTTTGCAATCTATACTGTGTCAATATAAAGTGCAAAACGTTGTGTCAATAAGAAAATATTTTTTCACACGAATGTGACACTGCTCGTGATCAGTTGACTAAAGAAGTTCTCGCCTTTCTTTAACCCCCTGCACACAAAGGAAGGAGGTTATAAGTTTGACGTGTCTATGTATGTGTCTGCGGCACTCTAGCGCCTAGACGCGCTGACCAATTTTGAAAAAAAAAATGTTTGAAAGTTGAGTTGATCGAGAGTTTTCTTAACTACGTTGCGTCTTCGAATGGCATTAACTAACAAATACATTAATTTAAAACTTCTAAAAGATTTTCTGCGATTTCTGCAGTTAACATATATTTAAAAATTTAAAATTTGTACAATCAAACTAAAGGGTAATTTTTTCTACGTCTGATAGAATATGTTTGGAACTTTCATGTTGTATAGAATTCGAGTTATAACGTTTTTTTCAAGGCGATTTTAAATACGAATTAGCCGTTATTCACGCGATTGGTAACCGAATTCATCGTTGGCCGACAAAGAAAGAAAATGCAATGATTTAAAATGTTTATTTGTTGCCAGTTTATACTCGTTTCCAAATATAATACTTGTGATTGGTTTTTAATAGCATAATGCTTTTAAAAGGATAATCATATCGTCTCCACATTTGCGACTCAGTCGGGATTTTGTTTTAATTTTTGATTTTAGTTACTTGTGGTTTGTAGTTTTTTGAAAATATTTCAGTAAAAATGCATTATATAAAACCTATAGAGCTACAGTATAAACATGTTTCCTAAAATAAAGATAATTTTCATGATAAGAGAACGGCTCTCTCACAACTTTCTGGTTGTAAGGAGAGGTTTTTTTTTTTTTTTTTTTTTTTTTTTTTTGATAAAGTGGATTCATCAAACCCTTAAAAAAGCTATGTGCCGTATTTTATTGTGCATTTGACCTTTATTTACTTTGGTTTCTAACTTTAAACAAATTGGAAATTTATTTTGAAGCTTACCGTACAGTAGGAATTAATAATATATTTCGTAATAAATTTTGCATTGAAATATCTTTTTTTCTGTTTTTGGCAGTAATTTGTGCCTTTAAAAATAGGGAAATTTGCCCCTTTGTCCCATGAAACAAAATGAAAAATAAAATATTTTTTCAAAGAAATATTTTATTTTTCATTTTGAATTTTCATCAAAACATTTTAATAATAAAAAAACCTTTACCAAAGAAAGGAATAAATAAAAGAAAGAACGACTTAATATAAAAGATTATACGAAATATATTGATAACGAATACATATATAAATGCGTAAATTAATATACGAAGAAAATAAATTGGCTATTATATATATGAGGATTAGTGTCGATTTTTAAACATTGCTTGTTTTCAAATACTCTTTATCCTTGAGAGGCAACTTCTTCCTGATTGGAACAAACTACCCGTGTTATTACATATTTAAAATATTTCCAAATAGGTTCCGCTGAAAGCAAAGAAAATATTTCACCAGTTGACCTTTCCCCGCAATTTTGCTTTCTCTCACTTTTCCTTACTTCTGTTCACTCTTATCTCACGTGTGAACTTTTTTTTTTTCTAAAAACAAATTTTTTGATTATATTATTTGTAAACCGTGTTTCCTTCCTTTACTGCGGGTTGTGAAATGTGGTAGTAAAGGGTGTTTTTTTTTTAAAGTATAGAACTTTAAGTCGGAAACACTATTTGATCTGTGGGCCATTTTGATAGTTGTCACTTGTTTTGTGTTTAGTTTGGTTTTCCATTTCATCATGAATAGACAACAGGACACGTGTCACAATTGATTTATTGAAAGAAACTTTCGGTGAACGAATAATTTCGCTTAATGGACCCGTGAATTGGCCTTCGAGATCATAAGATTTAACTACGCTGAACTATTTTTTGTGAGGTTTTGTGAAGTCTCAGGTCTACACCGATAAGACACAGACGATTGACGCCTTGGACAAGAACATTCGCCACATATCACTCACATACGGGCCCCATTGCTGTAAAAAGTGGTAGAAAATTGGACTAGCCGATCAGACGTTCTCCAAGCCAGCCGAAGTGGCCATATACCAGAAATTACATTTAAATAAAAATGGCAAAGAATTATCTTTCGAATAAAGCCAAATACATGGCGATTTATATCATTTAACGGTGCTTTATTTGAATCTAATGTTCTATACCTCTAAAAAAACACACTTTATTTCTCTAAACAATATTTATTTTATTTTTTACTTTTACGTAAACTCAAGCTGTAAGAAGAATTTTTTATTGAAAATCAAAATTTTGAAAGAAAGTTGCTGAAAAAAAATCCCTTTGGTCCAAATGATGGTACGTAATTGAATTAAATAATTTTGTTTCACAAAAGAATACAAATATAAATAACCTTGTCTCATGTTCCATTAATACCCTACTCCCTTTGCGGATTTAAATCATTCTTTTCATTTTTCCGTTTTGTCCAAACTATTATATTTATTGATCCATCTAAAAAAGGTAATTGGTGTACAATACTTTTTAGTATTACCGTCACATTCCGATGATTCAAACGATTGAAACAGGTCAGCTTTTGAACTGAATATCTAGAAAATTGGAGATTTAATAATAAGTTCTTCATTCTCCATCAAGAAAGTTTGAGACCGCTCAAAACCAGTTAAATGTAACGTCTAAAACTCCCATTGACTGAATAAGAAGATCATTGAAGCGAAACTTTTGGAACTTTTCATGCTGGATTACTTTCTTTAAATGCTTTTAGGTTGGGTTTTTTCTCGTGTTTTTGTAAAAAAAAAAGTATACTTCCAGGTAAGCTAACCGCAATTTTGTCAAATGCGATAAAAATAAGTATTTTCATTTTCTTGGTTTCATAAAGTATTATGGTAGTTTAACCATGAAAAAATAGTTTAGACGAGGATAGAAATTTTAAAGTTTTTGTTCTCCAGTTTTAAGCATGAAAAATATGTTTTAATTCATTAAAAATCGTGTTTTATAAAAACAAATAAAAATTTGACTATTGTTTAATGAGCATAGAGAAATCATTCATTATCACATTTTGCTATTAATTCTAAAGGTATTTCTTCTCTTTTTTTAGTATTTCCTTGTTTAGCACAGCGAGAATACAAAAAAAAAAGAGTCAGAGTTGTTCCAATTAGTGCTTTAATTCATGTGGATATTATTACTGTGTGCATCCGTGTAATTATTAGAACTGCACCTAGAAATGTAACTCCATGTGTTTTTTTCCCCAGTGTGGATATTTTATAAATAAAAGCTGGCAACAGCTAAAAGCAAATTCACTATTCTTAAGTTTTAATTAAAATTGGGTGCTGTATTTTTATTCATTTTACATGTGGTGTTTATAATTCATCCAGATTTTTGTGTGTGTATATTTTAAGCAAATTCTTATATATTTAATACGTCATTAAAGTAAATCTAAATCTTGCAGAGATTATATTAAGAGGTTACACACTAAGTACTGATTTAGTGAAGTTTTAACTGTATTCCTTTCCTCCACAGATCTCATAACCCTTTATGCATGTAAACATTCTTACTTGATTTTTTTTACTCTTTATTTTTCATGCATTTTTCTTTATTTATTTTCTTGGCAATAGTAAGCTTTTTTTTCTAGATGTTTTCAGGTTTCTTGTATTATTCGATTATGCTTTAGAAATTACATTTATTCATGTTCCTCCACCTCTTCGATTTACGTCTAGTAACATTATTTTCCGGGCATACCACCACACATGAATAAATCATTTATTAATCATAATCAAATCAAGATGAAAAGCACAAATCTTCCATCATCTAGAATATTTTTCGACAATTTGTGCTTTGATTAAGGTCATATTTTACTTTTTACTCAAACGGGAAATAGTTCATTTCAAAAAAAAAAAAAAAAACATAACATTGTCTGGCATTATTAAACATTTCTTGGACTGTATGTTAATGTTTTTACACATGTGAAAACAAATTTAATTCTGTTTTACAGGAAAATATAGCGTCATTTTTTAATTTTTTTTTTCATATAGTTGATTTTGATACAAAAGAAATCATGTGTAATTCTATGTATTTATTGAATCTATTAATTCCAAAAAAGTTTAAATAGATACCATACCACATTCCATTTAATGGAGTTTTGTAAAAGTAGAGGCATTGTGTTGTGTTGTGCATTTTTTTTTTTTTTTTTTTTTTTTTGTCTTTGGTCTCTGAGAACATTTAAGGTTATCATTTCCAGAAAATTAATTGAACTAGTTTATAGATTTTTTTGTTTTGCAGTAAGTCTTTTTAAGAGAGCCTTTTATACGTAAAAACAGTCATAAACTGAGCTGAACGCGCTTTACTACTCCCTTGTTTTGGACGTAAAATTTGAGTTCTCGAAACTTTTTATTTTTGTTTGTGGAAAATCTTTTTTATTATTTGTTTAGTGTGATTACCTAGAACAGTCTGTTAGATGCCTTGAGACAGCCTATTTTATTTCATATAAATTTTAACTAATCATTTCAGTGTAGTTCATTTCAAAACTTAAAACTTATTTGCAACGATTTGTTTTCTTAATATTGCTTCATTGCGTAGTACCACGTTACTGTATTTATATTTTTTTCTACACACATTTTTAACAAAATGACGTCTTGTTTAGTTATCTTTATGGAACCCTTTCGAACACCAATAGCCAAGATTATTGACTTAATGTGTAAAAATATTTTGATGAATTTATCGACTAAAATCTCAAAATATAGAGGCTTTAATTAACATAATCTGTTTCAGCTTTAAGCTTTTATTTAAATTTAATTACTGAATTGTGACCTATTTTCTTCTTTTCCGTATTTTAAATGAATAGATTTTCCATGCTCAAATAAACACAGAAGAAAAAAAAAAAGGATTCCTCAAAAATTGCCAGATAAGAATAATTCTGTACCTTATAGTAGCAGTTTCTTCGCTTTTACGATACATATTGCCTAGTTATTGGCCCACTTGTAATAACTATTGTTCATCTGAAAGAATTCTACAGAAAACAACTACATTATTTAGACAGTACTGAAAACATAATAGTTGCTTTTATGTTCGCTTCAGTATGCATTCTTAAAATTCCCATATCACACTGTGGTTGTTAAAAGGATTTTGGAACTTGTCAGTGAATCTTCAGAAATGCAGACGCATGAGACTTAATTATATGAAAAACACTTGCAAACATAATTGCTGTAAATAACTATTCTTCTGAGAAATTGTAGGGTAGAACACAAAGAGCAGCCACCTAGTTGTAGCTGATTCTGGGTTGTTAATGTAGTAAAATGTAATTACATTTTTGATAAAGAGAGCTGTTAAGAACCTATTTCCTGTAAAAACGTATAACTTAAATCTAAAAGAAGAAATACTGCAATGTACAAATAAGCTTAAAACGCCGATTTTTGTTTAATTTCACGAAACTTAACGGCTATGCACGAACTAAAAACTATAAAGGAATTTAAATATTTGCAAGGACAAAAAAGAGCGTTAAAAGAGAGCATTTAAACGGGGTTAGAACAAAAAGTTGAACAAATTTGAATTTTCATAAAAATATTTAAAAATTGATATTTTTTTAGACAATGCGCGATCTGAAGACAAAAGAATTATTATTTTTTAAATATTTTTCCCACATTTTTAGAATTGCAATACACAACTTTGCTTTTTGGTGTTAGAAGTTTCTAATCAAAATTTTCTTTTTTTTCAGTCCTCCCTTGCGTATAGGGTAACAGCACCAGTCAGACATGCTTAAGGCATCGCTCTCAGGTTATCTCAATTTTCTGAGCCTTGTAATGTATTTAGATTTTTAAAACTATTTTTCTCTCATGCAGCTACATCTCATCTAACGTTTGCTGCTTCTGGACCCTCTGAATTAGTTCTCTCTACTTTAAAATGCTCATTTTTGAAAAAAAAGAAAAAAAAGGTCCAGCTCCCACTAGCAGTCATCAAAAAATCAGATAGAGATCATACACCGATATGGTGATACAGTAACAGACAGGATGAGGAAAGGATAAGAAATACAGTTGACTCTCAGTTTAAAGACTTTCAAGGGACCACAAAAAATCGTCCTTAAGTAGAAAGCGTCCATAAGAAGAATGCTTATAACACTATAGTAGACCATCTTGGACCGTGAAATGCCGTCGTTAAATAGAGAAAGTCGTTGAATAGAGCGTTGTTGAACAGAGAGCCAACTGTATACAGAATTCCCTTTTTATCATAAAAATGTGCAAAAGTTCATTATTTTTGGTACTAAAGTTTCAATATATTCAAATGAATGTGAAACACTATTTATAATCTTCCACCACTGCCTTGAAAGTACCAACTGGCTCAAAAAAATTTACTCTGATAGCACTGGATGGTTGCAATCCAAACTTATGACTGTCTGTTACTGGACCCTTGTCTGTTACTGGTGACCTTACTCTATGTATCGACTTTCACCTGTCATTCACTGGAAATACTCGATCTTTCACGATATGTTAGGTACGTGAATGTTGCAGCTACCAGATTTCGGACTTTTCACAGTAACATATGTACCTACAGTGTGTTCCTGTTTAACCTGCCAGACCACTATTTTAGCAACCGTTAGTACTAGATGCATGCTTTCAATTGTAAAAATGTTCGAAATCAGACGCAGAGTTTAATATATTAAAAGATTGAAGCAAAAAGAGAATGCGTTAAAAATACAAAGTTTAACTTTTTTTGCGGGACCTAAGTCCCCTAACCTATATTTAGTTAAATAATCCCCAATGAAACATATTACTAACACAAAAAAAAATTGGCATTTGCGCGACCAAAACTCAGAGAAATATTCCAGTTAAAAGTTTTAAGGGACCATGCAAAACATGAGAGTGGAACTTATCTCCCTGTAAGAGTAATGATAGGTTGTCGCAATAAAAGGACAAAGAACTAATATTGGTTGTTGCTATTCTCTTAATCGCTCTGCCTCTGATATTTTACATTACTGCAATTGGAAAGCACGGTATTGCTGGTTAAATGGGAATACCCTGTATATGAAGTAAATTTAGATTTTTATCTGTAGTAATGATGGTGAATTCCAACTGACAACAGGAAATTAACTCTGGTTAACAAAGTTGCCGAAAGTGTCAAAGCACTAACAAGTACTTCAAAATGACACAGGATCTTCTTTCGACATAATGTTTTTAGCACAATATGTTTCTTTTAGCACAGCAGTTAAAGTTTTTTTTAACTGTATTTATGATTTTTTTTTTCAAAATTTACAAAATTTTAAACCAAATTTTGGTTACGTTTTCTATTGTATCGATTGTTGAACTAACATATTGTACTCACTTCCCCTTCAACTATTAAAACTCAAAAAAGTTCCGTAACTCAAAAAAGTTAACTATTATCACTCGTTAATAATGGATTTTAAGCCTAAATAATACGTAATTTTTTATTGCAATAAAAACGCAGCTGAAATTTTCTCTACACTCTTTTCAAGAAAATTAAATATTTATATCCAAAATTTATTTGACAAATGATATGTAAACAACACAGCGAGTCTCATTAAATAACGGTATGAATCTCCTCCAAAAAAGCTTTCCGATTGATCTTCAGAAATGTGAACATTTTGTTAAACTAAAACGTTCTCGAAACAGTAAAAAATGTTCTCCAAAGGTAGTTAAATATTTATCTTAGCTTCAATACTCAATAACATCGTTACCTTTCAATTAAACAACGGAAAAAAATCTCTTCTGAGTGTTATACCATTCCTATATGTCAAAGAAAATCGGGTAAATATTACAGTATAGCGGCTTAATTAAATGCAAACAATGTTTTAATTAATTATATTATGTAAAAAACTCAAACATGTAAATTGATGTTACCTTACGCTTTGTATTTATTTTAGATACTGATATATTATTTTGACAACGTTAAAAATTTTAATTAGCTGAGCTTATTAATTATATATGAAGACATTAGCAAGCTGAAACGCGTTAAAAGTATATATTCTTGTAGATAATAAGATTTACAATATTTTATGCATTTACTCGAGACTTAATCTCCTTATAAAAATGTAGGCATTTCGAGTGAGGATTAAGATTCAACTAAATTTTGATGTTTTATTTTACTCTACTCTGCATTTATTTTTAAAAATGACATACTGTTTAAAATAAGGAGCGTTATTTTGAAGAAAAAAAAGAAGAATGATTAGTTCTCTAACAGTATAATTTAATTATCTTTGTTTACCTGTTATGAAGAAAGAAATAGATAAATATTTAAAATAATAATAATTAACATGGTATTGATTAAAATAATTACAAATATTTCTTTTCATGTTTTATTTCAATAATTCCTTTACTCACAAAGCCTGCTTTAGTTTAATAATATATAAACGTATCAGCAGCAAAGTTTTCTTTTAAAGAATGCGTAGTATGATACTTTTGCGATGTATACCGATAATGGCATAATATAGTTAATGCGAATTATTATTTTGCTTCTAATCACTCTCAAAGACTAAAGCTATAGTACCTTTATTACCTTATCTCTTTGGTTTTCAGATTTTAGGTTTCATGTTAGATTCACTCTTAACTCTTAACAGAGAAGAGGAAAAATCAGGACATAACAAGAGACGTAAGGTCTCATAGACTGCGTTAGATCCATTTTTTTAATCGTGTAATTAACCTGTAATTTCCTTCACATGTTTTTAAACTTTTATTTGCATGGAAAAAAACTATTTTCTTGAATAATACCCGTAATTTCATATCATAGTTAATGCGAATTATTTTTCTGCTTCTAATCATTCTCAAAGACTAAAGCTATAGTATCTTATTACCTTATCTCTTTGGTTTGCAGATTTTAGGTTTCATGTTAGATTCACCCTTAACCCGTAACACAGAAGATGAAAAAATAGGATATAACAAGCCACGTAAGTCTCAAAGACTGGGTTAGTTCCATTTTTTTTAAAAAATCATGTAAAAAACCTGTAATATCCCTCACATGATTTTAAACTTTTATTTGCATGGGGAAAAACTATTTTTCTTTTTTTTTTTTTTTAAATTTTAAATTGAAATAAGGAAAAAAATTGTACTTTTGTAAAATCCACGAAAATTAACAAAAACCGAGATAAGGGTGGCCATTTTCCGTTATAGGTATGTCATGGCCAAACTGGTTAAAACTAAGGGCTCTATATTGATTCTTTGGTATATGTAGCGGCTCTAGTTAAACCAAAAAAGCGCTAATTTGCTCGTCAAACGTTGCCAAAATCAGTTTTGTTGAAATTAAAAATTTAATGTTTAGTTTATAAATAAAGCAATTTATTAAATGAATCACTTTTTGTTAATCGGCGCAGGTCAACCCTGCAGGAGTTGACTTATAGTGCTGGAAAAAAAAATTGCATCACCCTCGCATTTTCACAACAATGGAATATGTGAGAAGTTTTGGTCGACGATGAATGTATGTGAAGTTCTGCAAAACTTATAGAATAAACATTTCACAGCAGGAATCCGATAATTGTTTACTTTATTCATGTGAATACATGGCCAAAACTAACAAGTACAATGTGAAATGCATCCACGTTGCCAAGTGGATGACGAAAAAGTAAGTAGAGGTTTTAATTGTAAACTCTTTCTGTTCAAAAATAAAAAAAGTAACATGGAAATGTTTAAACATCATAAAATATAACCTAATATTTTTTTGGTCCACCTCTAGCTGTAATGACAGCTTGACATCTACGGGGCATTGAACGGATGAGTGATTGAAGGTATTATTTACTAAGTTCATGGTGCCAGACACGAATTATTAATTCCCGGAGTTTTGCAAGTTCCCCATTTTATTCCAACAATTTTCGATCAGATTTAGATCGGGGCAGTTTTCGAGCCAAGGCTCGAACCATGCTGACCCCATGCTCATTTTTTTTTTCATTTCTGAACCTGCGTGTGAGTCTAGAAGAAAAAAAAATACTTACCACCATGTCAATTTAAGTTTAATGGCTGGAAAAAGGTTTTTGAATTTTTACTTACCAGTTTTGCCCTATGGCAAGGAGCAGAATCATCCTGGAAAATGACGTTTGGAACTGAGGTAAAGTGATCCCGGATAGTAGGAAGCAATTTCTCCTCCAAAATGCCAATATACACCTAAACGTGTACTATTCCTTGCACAAAGTGAAGCTCACCAACTTCTTGATCAGAAATACATCCCCAAACCATCTGGGATCCAGGATGCTTGACTGTGCGTTGAATGCAGCCCGGATGATCAATCGGATCTCCTTTGCGGCGTCTAACTGTGTGCTGTCCGTCGGACCCATGCAGATTTAATTTGGACTCGTCCGAAAACACAACTGATTTCCATCGATCCACAGTCCACCCTTGGTGAGCTTTTGCCCAGTCTAAACGGTGTTTCCTCATTTTTTAATCAACAATGGCTTCTTTCGTGGTCGGCGTGCCACCAAACCCGCACCACACAGTCGTTTTCGTACAATAGACGCAGATGCGTGAACACCTGATTCGTTTTCCCATGCTGTTCTAAAGTCTGTAGAAAATGATTGTCTGTTCCGAAGACTGAGTCGTATCAAATACCTGTCCTGCGCTAAATTGGATTCGTTAACGACCGCCGCCACTCTTTCTTAATGTGCTTCCGGTGCTCTTTAATTTATTCAGTAGTCAAACAACAGTCGACTGCGAGCAGTTTATTCTGTTTGCTATGGAACGTGAAGACAATCCTTCTTTTGTCCAATGCAACGGCAACACTCTTCCTTTGCGGTCATTTCGACATATTGCAACTCATAAGTCCAGATCGTAAGTCCAGATCGTCGAACGCTCAACTGATTTTTTTATGCAGTTAGAAGGATGATGCAATCTTACGCAATAGCTTGCGTCGTGTGCCGATGCCAATTCGTGTTATGTGATGCAAGAACCGTTAAATATTCATAATCACTTATAAATGCTATACTACAAATTTTACACTATTGTTTTCTCTCCTTTAAGCCTGATTGCTGAACATACGTCACTCGACACAACTTTATTTTCGAGATAGATCATGCAACGTCGGGAAACGCATCTAGTATTTAAATAAAATTTAATTTTCAAGCTATAGTTTGTTTTACATTGTTATTATGAACTTTTACAATCACTATATGTTTCAAACTCGCCAACTTTTTAAAGAATAGACACATTTTTAAAAATAAATTCAAGCTAAGTTCTATAAGTTTTAGTGTTTCAAAAGCTTTCTCTTGATTTGTTCGAGAACGTTTTTCGAAAGGTATATTTTGGCATTTTTTTCAGAAATGATGCCACGTAAAATGGCAGCTTTAACAGAAAATAAACTTTTGAAGCAACAGGGGAAAATAATTGACTGGAGGAAACTACTTTAAAGCTGTCTAAAAAGTTCTTAGAAAAGTGTCTAACTGTATTTTCAAGCTATTATAAAATTGTTTTCAGGCTTAAAGTTTCCGACTTTTTATACATGCTTTCACAGTCAGATTTTCTGTACTATTATATATATATATATATATATATATATATATATATATATATATATATTAAATCATAAAAGAACCAAAATATGTTAGTTGAATGGATGTTTATAAATACAAAATTGAAAGTACCGTTTTTAATAGAAGATTTTTTTGTAAGATAGTTTTGATAGATATGTTGTATTCTAAATTTTGGTGTATAAAATATGATGTAAGCTAGTTTTTTACTGCAGTTAAATTATTCACGGATCTTCATAATCACGCCATTTTGTTGATAACATAACATACGCATAAACAAACACTGAAATTTCAAATTCGACTATTTAAAAACAAGTCACCAACCACAAATATCAGTATTAAAGTGACATGTACTAGAACCTACACTTGTGAAAAATATTATAGGAGTTTGTCGAAATAATTACAGGATTTTTTACTAATATACAAAAAATACTTCACCCAATAGCACGGTGTGACATTTTTTTTTTTTTTTTTGCATTTTATTGCTGCAGTTTTAAACCTTGACTTTTAATTGTCATATATTCGAATCTAAGGAAACTTGGAAACTTTGTACATTAAAATATGAAGAATTAACTTTCTAAAACAAGTTATTGCATTTGAAAAATTATTTATATATGTTAAGGGTGTGACCATGCAGTCAGATACGCAACACGTGAAAGTTTTGACGTTTTAGATACAAGAAAGTTTTTTGAAAGGTGATACTTCATATTGTTAGAAATAATGGCATATATTTGCTCTTTATCTCCGCCATTTTGATTCTTGGCGTTTAGTTTTCATATATTCGAATACAAGAAACGTTTATGTATCGTAATTTGGTGTAATAACTTTTTAAAACAAATTATTGTGTTTGAAAATATTGATTTATATGTGTCACGGCCGTAACACGTGCAAATCATAATATTTATGTTCAAGTACTTTCCTTGAAAGTTAAAACTTCATATTATAAGAAATAATAGCTCCTTATATTTGAAAAAGATAAGGTTTAAAAATGCGGGAATAAAGTGCAAATATACGCGTAAAAATGCCACAACCGGGAAATTGGTATGATCAATGTATGAAAACGAATACTTATTACAACCAAAAACGTACGAAAAACAAATTAAAAATAAGCGTTGGAGCATCTTAAAAGATCCTCGCTTTATTAACATTAAAAAGATTCTATAATAAAAAAAAATTGATTATATAATTATTAAACTTAAAAGAATCTCTTATCATGCAATAATGCCGTTAATCCATTCTATTTCATATCCGAGCTGTTACAAGGCTCCAAACATGATTATTAGAGTCGAAAACATGTAATTAAAATCTCAGAGAAAAGAAAAATGTTAGGCGTTCTTCTTTTTCCCCAGTTCAGAACTACAGTTCAGTTTAAAATCTATGTGCAAACATATCACAGAGCTTAAACTAACAAAAAAGAAATATAATGTTTACAATAGTGATCAAGGGATTAAGCTTGAGATAGCGTTACTAAATGGTATTAAATGTACATTATTAAACATATTAATCTAAACTGATAACGCAAATACTTTTTTTAAGCAGACGTATTTTCATGGATTTCATTAAAAATTTAAAGAAGATTAAGTTGCAGTTGGTGTTATACCTTTTTATATTTGAATGTTTTAACTACGCAGCTGTTGCGATATTCCCCCCCTCTCCCCATTTAAATATACAAAATTAACATTAATAAGTTTCTTTTAAGGTACCGGAAACAGTCCAGCTTTTAATTCGGAAAGCTTTCTACAAGCGAAGACAACTTTTCTACTTGAAAAAATATACTGGTATGAAGTACTACAGCGAATATTTATTTTTATTTTTATGTGGCACAATATGTGTTACAATAATTGAATACAAAAAAAAGGGAAAAAAAATCTTTATAATACAAAAGGTTTGCTGTTAAATCAAAAATATGCCGAATGAAAATGTTCTGGTCTATGTTTTATCTAAGAAACGAAATTGAAAATCTATTAATAAACATGTGGATTGGGTCAAAATTTTTGAGGATTCTCCAAATTTTGCTCCTGTGCGATAGGCGAAGCAAAGAGGGAAATTTTTTAAATATCTTGTCCTCAGTAGTAAATAATAGAAATCATGTGATGCTAGGAAACATAAAAATGTAGTTTCAAAACTTTTGGAATTGTATTTTTCTGTTTCAGTCTCACTACTTCGTAAAATACCGACAATCAAAATAGCGACAATCCGGTCATTACATCCAGAAAGCGCAGTTCCGTCATTGTTATGGACTCAACAATATGGAATGGTCAATAACCAACTTAGAGACAAATGTTCTCTCCTAGAAACCAAGACGAACAAGACGAAATAGTTGACTCTGGATGTCACAACTGAGCTATTAAAATTTTTCAAGTTCTGCAAATGATAACAATGAACTCCCAATTACTCGAAGGCGGATATTATTATTGAGAATGCGTTTATTTATTGTTTATTTATTTATTTATTTATTTTTGCGTTTATAAATTGCTGAATAAAGACAATACTTATTTTAACTAAACATGTGCAAGATCTATTTTCAGACATTCTGATTTCTGTCTTTCCCTTTTTTCCCAAAGACATCAAACTCTCCTCAGTCACCGAAACCTGACTAGTTGAGACCCGATTTTTTTTTTTTTTTTGATTTACACTCCTTATGCCTGTAAATGAGTGACCGAGCCAGTTTAGCTAGAAAAAAATTCTTCTGCTTTACACTTACTTGTGGTTTTAATTTACATCTCCGATAGAGGGAGTCTTACACAAATTTGATTAGGCTAAACACACAAAGGAACAGCTACAGTCTTTGGATATCATAACGGCCAAATAGGTAAAGCCAATCATTCAGTAAATTACCGCCCTATAGCAAGGGCTATTCGTGAAAAAGACCAAAAAGTTCAAAAACGAAAATATTTACAAAAGTGGATCAGTGATGCTCGTGCTCAGCTTTTAATATACCGGACGCCACTGGCCTGGCTAATATGGCTACTATCGGTGCGCTGCAACATTCCATTTTGCCAGGTATTTACAGAATACATTTATCTTTTTTTCTTCATTGAGTTATTTCAAAGGGAACAACTTACCCGCGGAACTTTTAGCACCGCTCTCCCCTACACACAAAAAATAAATAAATAAATAAATAAAATAAAATCTCGGTGTCAGAAATAAAAGTCAGCAACTTTTCATTGCTATTGGTTTCAATGACGCAAGGTTATTTGCTTGGAAAAGAAGCCTACTCATTATATCACATTGGCATTGTATTAATATTTCGCTATTGTAGTATTTTTTAACACATATTTTTTGCTTTAATTTTGCATGAGTTTTTGAATGAAAAAAAAAGGAGAAAACAAATATATATTTCTGTATGACGGTAAATTAAGTTTTGTTGATAAAAGATGCATTTTATAATAAATATGGTATGGCTTTTTCAACACAATAAATACATTTTAACTGCATGATTCGTTAATGAAATTGTATTTTTGAAAAGTTGGATGGAAGGAGCGAAATAATTTCTTTACGAAAAAGGGGAGCACTAGTATAAGAAGTTCGGAAACTACAAGGTTTAAGGTTAAGCAAATGAAATCATCACTTTCCCAAAGAAACAGAAAATAAAGACCAACAAATTGAAAATAAAAAAGGACATCAGGATAGGTTTCTTAAAAGAAGAATCTCCAGATCAGAAGTATACACACCAGAGTTAGGCTTCCGTTAAACTTAACAACTGACCTAAAGTCCACCGAGTTACAACATCATACTTTATCTTTTCGTCATAAAAAGTGCGATGAGCGAGGGTGCTTTGGAACGTTTTATGTGTGGATGCACCCGCTGGGGGCTGTGTTACTATCTTTTGATGATTGTACTTTCCCGGGTTTCGAGAACTTATGTCTTCACGTTGCCGAGATGGGTATCGATGTAGGTGTAAGTGAAGAGTTATGATTTTGGGGAAGAAGTTTGAGGTTTTCTCAGGTGTTTATTAGAACTGTGAAAGACGTTATTGTTTATATTTAGTTGCTTTTGTTATAAGCTTAGAAATGGCTTTTGAATGAACTGTTCGTTATTATTATAAATAAATGTTCCTATCATTTCTCATTCTTTTTTTCCCTTTTTCAAATTGCAACTAAAATTAAAAAAAAAATCTGCCCTAAAAATGTGAGCTTACGGAAGTTAAGATTTTTTTTAAACTTTTTTTTAATTATTTATTTATGAGAATTTTTACTCATCAGAGGAATCAGGAACAGTATTTATTGTTCTTTTTTTCTCTTTTATTCTTTCTTTACACATTTGATAAATTTGAACCATCATTTTTTTCACAACTGCAATTAAACTAGTATTTTTTTCTAAACAGTTTAAGCTGTAATTAATCTGTACAGCATACTGTAACGTTAAATTCATAACCTAAAAGTTATGCAACCGAAGGTTTCAACAACCTTCGTCTAAAACAAAAAAAAAATTGGACAGTTTCAGGCTGTTTCACGGTTTGACAAATCAATTCCAAGTTGTAATAAATGCTCACGACTTACTTGGTTGTAATACACGTGTAATAAAATGGTTTTTAATGCCTTATTCTACAACTATGTAAGAGCCATGTGATCTTGTAATCCTGGCATGCCTATAATACACAGCTCAAAGAAAAAAAAATAATAATAAGGGAATCATATGATGGCTCGAAAATATACTGGAAACTAATGCCAAATGTTTGAAAATTCATTTATTTAAAGCATATGGCGGAAAATAAATGAACTTGGGTCGCAAATCAATATTCCTGACGTCGAAACCAGAAAAGTGATACAAGTGAAGACATTTAATTTCGTAGCAGCCTCAACCCCCCCCCCCCTTTTTCTTAATGTCTCAGTTGGAAAACTGCAACCGTTCATGTTTTTTTTTCTTGAAAAAATATAATTGGAAAATGTTCCGACAACGTGATGTTTTGGAACCTATGGCTTGGCGCAGTTTTGAAAGGCAGGACCCAGGTGAACATAAATAAGTGTAGTAAACGTTGTTGGAGTTCCAAGAATTGTCATTGCAAATCTGCAATCGATTCCAATAAACTGAAAATGTGATTCATCAATAACGACAAAGTCGTCCATCTGCTACCACAAAAGATGATGGTCGAGACAGCCTGTCAGCAGCTCGAAAAGACAGAACAGCCCAGCTATCAATGAGCAAGAAGTCCAGTGGTCTGCATTCTATTGACATCTAGACATCGTGCAGATCAAAAAAGGTGCGCTAATGAGCCTCGAGTTTAGATGAGGGACAAACGACGGTTAGATAAATTCAAGTTCTGCTCAGTGTGGAGTCCTGACTCAGTTTGCAACCGACCTTTAGACGGTTGAGATGCCCTGAACTTTAAATGGTATCAAATATTTATTGTTAATGAAACAAGCAAGTGTAACTGATACTATCCAAAGTTCCACTCGCTGATATATATATTTAATGTATACATTTTTTATATCCAAATTTGATCATATTACCATTTGAAAACATTGGTACGTTACATGATTGTTTTTTCTAAGCGAACTTTTTTTAATGAATTTCGTTTAACGCTCTTTAATAAAATTTCGTTCATGCAAAACCTGCTTGAAATGTTTACTGGTATCGGTCACATTTACATGGATTTAAAATAGTAAATGGTTTAAAATTAATAAAAACGGAAAAAAATTAACTCATAATTTATTTATTTAAAAATAATTATCAAATAACTAAAGGGAAACCCCCTGCTAAATTAGCAATTCATAACTACAAATAAAAACTGCATGAGCCCAGGTGCAGCGGGGAGAGGTGAGGGGTGCCAAAAAATATCCATGATTATAATGTGTACATAATGGAGATTGACTTAGGTACCTCGAATTGGAAAGATTTGGGAACCCTTGCAATATACAGGGTGTTTCGTTTTAACCTGCAAGACCTTTGTTTTCGCTATCGTTAGTCCTACATGTATAATTCCAATTGCAAAAATGTTCAAAGTCAGATGCAGAGATAAGATATTGAAAATTTGAAGCAAAAATAGAGTCAAAAATACAAAATTTATCTTTTTATACGGGCCCTAGGTCCTCTAAATTTTATTTATATAAATAATCTTTCCTGAAAAACGTCATCGCCCTTTCAGAATAATAACAGGTTATCAAAGTAAAAAACAAAGTATTCGTTTTTTTCATTGCTATTCAAAAATAAATTCAAATGTTATGCCATCGCAAAAACACACTTCAAAACCTCGAAAAATTTGAAAAACCACCCTCATGCTCACACATAATTTTAAACCCGTTTTTATCGCTATATTTTCCCCCAAAAGGTGTTATTGAAGGCGAGTGTAAAGTGGTGTAAATCACAAAACGCTGCATTCTATATCTCGGTGAATAATGGCCGTACTATAGAGACAAACTTTTTTGTTGAAATCATTCTTCAAGCGAGATTATTTCCCTAAATATGAGTTAGGGAATCTAAGGGCTGTATAAAAAGTTAAATTTTGTATGTTTTAACTCATTTGTCTTTTCGCTTCAAACATTCAATATCTTAACTCTGCATCTGATTTTGAACATTTTTGCAATTGGAAGTATGCATCTAGAACTAACGGTTGCGAAAATAGATGTCTTGCAGGTTACAACCGAAAACCCTGTATACTATGAAGTACACCGCCAGTTCAGTCAATTCCAGCCGAGGATTGCAGTTTCGTGCTTATTAGCACTCATCAGCCCGGCATAGGAAAGTGACTGAGCTGGAGGTGGAAAACCTCATAAGGAAGCCAAGAGTGCCAAACAAACTGGTAGCTATAACAGAATTAGCACTGACCAGACGAGGGACAAGAAGCAATGGTCCGGTTCAAGTCGAACATTGAAGGCAAGGCAGGTATATTCAGTAAGTTACCGCCCTATAGCCTGGGCTAAGGAAGAAATCCGTGAATTACACCACCAGCTCAGTCAATTCCAGCCGAGGACTGCAGTTTCATGCTTATTAGCACTAATCAGCCCGGCAATACACCTGCCTTGCCTTCAAAATTCGAGTTGAACCGAACCATTGCTTCGGTCACTCGTCTGGTCAGTGCTAATTCTGTATTAGTTACCAGCTTGTTCGGCACTCTTGGCTTCCTTAAGAGGTTTTCCACCTCCAGCTAAGTCACTCCTATGCCGGGCTGATGAGTGCTAATAAGCACAAAACTGCTGTCCTCGGCTGTTATTGACTGAGCTGGCGGTGTATTTCATGGATTTCTGCCTTAGCCCTGGCGGTAACTTACATAATTATAATAACATAGGACGGTAACTTACTGAATATACCTGTATACTAGTTAGACGGAAAGTTAATTAAGTTACTTAAAATGCTTTTTTCTTCTTTAAATACTTATTTGTAAGTTCCCTAAAATATCTAAGATAAGAAAGGGAACTATTATTGACAACGTTTTCGACCTAAAAATGTATTTTCCTTTGTATTTTCATGCGACTGATAGAGAAGTTTATTACTAAAATAGATTACATCCTAAGCAGGCAGCTAGAGAAGAGCCGCACCTATCTTCATATATACTGCCGTGTGCAGGTAAAGGGCAGTAATTGCAAGTTTTTCATTCTTCATTTTTTTTGCATTTTTGTCATATATTGTATGGTATCTTCAATGTACAAGCTCGCTTATTTGGTTTCCGCTGAAAAAAGACGTCTTATTCCAGCTTTTCCCTATTGTTTGTATTGAATCCAAAACGTGTTTCTTCAAATATCTCGAAAACTCATTTTTGCAGATACTGCCGTTTACCTGCACACGGCAATATAAGTGTGAAGTGGGTTTTCTTTTATCACTTTCGTCCGAAAACTGGACGCATGGAAGGGACAAGAAAAGAGTACAGTTGAAGATTGAAATGTCATTCGTCGACTTGGTTTTATATGTGTCAATATTGTGGTTCATGGCAGTTGTGCGCATCTTACTTTTCGCAATACAGAACTAATAGAGCCGCGAAAATTATTTGAGTTTACATACTGGATCGCGTGAGTCGTAGTGATTGGGGACATATAAGCTTGATAACTTATAGAAAATTCATTTTTTTAAATGCGGGGTAAAGTAAAATAGTTAAGATAACTTTCTTTTTACAAAATGAACAAAATGGAGATTTGTTCTGAAAATTATGATATATAAAGAAAAAACAATATATTTTGCAATAAAGCTTGCTCTGAAACTTACTTTTTTTATATTTGGCAGTAAATTTGCATCTCTAAAAAAAGGTGGAACATTTTTCCCTTTCTGTTTTTACGGTGCAAAGTGAAAAATGACATTTTTTTTAAAAATAAAATATTGTGTACTCAATTATTAGATATTTTTGATCAAATAAACGTGCAAATAAAAAAATGAATCAATAAATGAAAAGTAAATGAAACAATACACGAATAAGTAAATATATGAGAAAAATAAATGAGTGAAATTTTTATTCACCAGTGAATGAATAAGAAAACAAGTGAATGAAGGAATGTTTTTTTTAATGGAATTATCAAATGACGAATATAAATGAAAAAATAATAAATAAATACGTACGTCATGTGATAAAAATTTTTAAAAAATCAATGAAATTAGCTATTTCACTTTGCACCATCCACTTTGCCCCGCATACACATGACTAACTGTGTACAAAGCATTAAAAATAATATGCATCAAAAATGCAAATTAACTGAAAGTTAAACAAATAAATGCTGCAACGAAAATTAGTAGATCTGATTTAAGTTAGAATTGTTAATAACAAGACTTCTATCATTTTAGAAAAAAAAAATGAGTATCATTTTTTTAAAATTACTTTTATTATAATATATATATATATATATATATATATATATATATATATATATATATATATATATTGCAGTGGTTAATTTTTCTTGATTAGAATAGACTACGTGTACTACTACATAATTAAAATGTTACCAGATAGGTGGTTCTAAAAGTAGGGTAAATATTTCACATTTCACTTTGCCCCACATTCCCCTACATTTATTTCTATCATGTTTGTCCATCAGCATGATTTATGTTTATTATTACTCTAAAGCTTCACAAGCATTGAACTTTTTTAAAAAAGTATAATTTTAAACCGACTTCAAAAAGGATGCGGTTTTTTTTTTTCTTATCCTTCGCACAGCTTTTTAATTAACCGAATTTGATAATTTTTTAATGAAAAGAAGATTATTTAACTTAAGTCCTATTACTGTGTTTGATCATATTTGTTCTTTGGGGGGAAAAGTTATGAGTAAAGAACAGTAAATATCCTGTATCATATGAACGGTAATTGCAATGAGATTCAAAAATTATGTTTAAAATTATTATTGATGGTGTTCAAAGAACAAAATTGTTTTTTCAGCTTTTCGAGCTATTTTGAAAGTGGTTCTCCTGTTTTTTTTCCCCTCGAAAATTTTTTCTCAAACATCTATAATTAAGAATGTTTTTGCAAATTTTTCTGCACAACAGTTATTAAAAAAATTGTATAATATTTCTTTAAAAAAAATCAAGTCAACTTTTCATATAAAATAGAAATATTTTTTAAGCCTCTTAAAATTTTTAAAGTCTTCGACTCCGACTCCGTCTCTTTCTTCCCAAAATGTCCGACTCCGCAAACATTGACATTTGGTTGCGAACTTGAAAGGAAAATGAACGCTTCCGACTCCGAGTCTTCGAACTAAAAGTCATAGACTGCGGAATTTGATTGACCTTTCGTTTCTACATAACAATATGCGCCGACGTTTTTTTATTTATTTAATTGTCATTTTTTCGACAATGAATATTAGTTCTTTGAGTTGAACTTTTGTTAATTTTATATTTATTTTCAAAGTACATTTATTCATTTTTTAAATCAATTTTTATCAACAAAGGAAAAACAAACGATTTTTTTTAAAAATTTTTTGACATAATGTTTTTATTAATGAGCTTATTATGTTCATTCTTTCTTTTTTTTTTTCGAAAGCGATTGTAGTTTTTTTTAATGAAAAAAATATATTAGCTGATTTGTTTAAAAAGTGCTACTACTTTATTTGTTGTTTATTTATTTCGTTTTTTACGCATCGCTTTCTTCAAACGAGCGGGGCATATTTTATTTCTAGAAACCAGGTTAAAATATTAAAAAGTCACATTTGAAATAATTTGCGAATTTAGCTAATTTTGAGAATATTGATCAGTTACTAGAAGGTCGATAATGGTATACGGGAAAGTAGGCTCGGTTAGTTCTGGAAGGAACTTCAGGTTTATCTTTCCTTTTTTCTTTCCATTTTTCCTTTCCCCTTTTTTCCCTCTTTGTAAATGTTGTGTCTGAATTAGTCAAAGTTGCAAAAAATTTCGTGAAGAATCTTCAAACTCTCATAGAACTAGACTCACTCTAATGTTTTCTTACGCGTGACTATAGTTAATAATCACTATAGAAAAATTGGATGATGTTGCCTCTAGAGAGTTCACACTCAGAGCACTGGTGGGAATCGAATACCATTGAAACATTCAATGTCTATCCTTTTTATTTTTTCTATTTGCTTTCTCTTTTTTCCTTTCCCTTTTTTTCTCCTTTGTGGGTGTTGTGTCTGAATTAGTCAAAGTTGCGTAAAATGTCGCGAAGAATTCCCCCCACCCCCCAAAAAATGTAAATTTTTATCTGCTGTTAATTTTATGTCTTTAATCAACTCCTTTCTCGCAAAAAAAACGAAGTTCTAAAAATAGATCGTTCACAAAACAATTATCAGTAGAGTCATAAAGAAAAGAAAAAAAGCTCGTATATGCGTTTTTTTTTTTTTTTTACTTTTTCTTTTCTTGGCTTAAATTTTGAGAACCTATTTTGTATCTTGCTAAATTATGTCATTTAATTAAGATCTTTTTTTTTTACTTCGCAAAGAAAATTAAATGGCAAATATTCGTTAAACGTTCTAACAAAAATGTTAGTGAAAGATCATTGGACGCAGTGTTACTTTTTAGTTCTTAATTATCATCTCTTCCTTGGGGAAATATGTAAAAAAACATCCTGCGATAAACTTAGAAACAATAGAAACTTTTTAAGTTTTACTACCACCAGAACATTAAAAAAAAATCCCTCTTCCCCCCCAAACATAATGATGATGACTCTCCAAAAGAAAAGTTAACTTAAGAATTCGATTCACTTTTATCCTTCAAAAGAAATAAAAGAAAAAAAAAATATGCAGTCTAAAATTCTTTTTTTTTTTAATTGTATATTTACGTTTGTGTATATTACCTTTCTTTGCTTATGTTTCCAGACTTAATATATATTTATTTGAATATGGGTATCCATTTATTCATTAAAATATATTTTCAATCAAGTTTTATAGTAAGGTTCTACAAGTGCAACAGGTAAAATAAATTAGCCAAATTAACAAAGAAAAAAAGCAATAATACACCTTTATCAATATTGTTTTCAAAAAAGGGTTTTAATAGTTGATTGCCTGTCCGTAAACGAAAACTGGTAACTCAAAAGAAATATTTTGAGAGAATATATGGACCTGGCTATTCATCTACGGCAATGAATAGCACATGTACTCTAAACGTAAGGATTGGTGGAGGAAGACGCTCTACATCAGCGGTTCTGAAACTTTTTAAGACTTTAATACATTGACAATTAACAAAAAAAAAAGTTGTCTAAAAACAGATTAACTATATTGCACTTTTTTCTTTTTAAAATACTAAAATAGATAATACTTTTAATTAATTTTTGATAATTCAGACAAAAAAAAACAGCAATTTTTTTCATTTCTGTTTAAATCGAGGGGTAGTTAATGCGATGGTTGATGTTGTTTAAGTATTCTAATTTATTTTGAATTTTGAATAGTTTCTGTTAATGCACGACATAAGACGAGCTCTACGTTTTCCATCAATCATATTACCGATTAGATAGTTAGATTTGATATGTATATTCTTTTAATAATTTCGTTTTTAGACTGAAAAATGACCTACTCCTTGTTTTCCTATTTTTATTCCTTGAAAAAATCACATTTACCCCCTTTGAGGGTAATTACCCCCAGGTTGGAATCCACTGCTCTAAACAAATAAATTGAAGTTGAATGAATTGGGAATCCCTTTATAATATCTATTATGTGAAGAAAAAACAAAGCTTGAAATTTAAAATAAAATATTCATACTTTTCCTGATATTTTCAGAGCACAACAGCTCCATCCAAATTGGAATTATTTTAACTTTTTTTTTTTTTTGATGATGTTAGTATTTTGCCCCGCATGTGACGCTTCATAAATTTTATTAAAAATGATAAATTTCAAGGGTAATGAGCAACATTTTGTTACTTAGAAAATCACAAACGTATGTGTAACTTCTTAAGCAGAACATTCCATTTACCTTTTAAAATTATTTATTTTTTAAGAAATACGGGAACCGTTACGTGCGGAACAAAATAACCGTTTTCAGTGGAATGAACGCACTCATATTTTTTTTAAACAGCAAAAAATATTATTTATCACGTTTCCTTTACGTTGGAACATTATCTTCCAAAACCTACAATTTGTCTCATCATTGCAATATTAATAGAACAAAATAATTAAGTAATGCATTCAGAACACTCCAGAAGTTGCCTTTGGACGTCCCACAAGCGACTCATGAAAATAAATTTAATTTTAAGTGACTAAGTTATTTGGTAAAAATAATACTGTACCAGGAGTATCTTTGTATCAAATGTAAAGATTAAAAAATGTGCTAACTCCTGTTTAGTAAAAATATCAAGATCTATAACAAAATGTTGATGAAATTATCGAGTCAAATCGTCCCGCACGTGAGGTGGAATGGCCTATAATTGAATTCTACGGAGGGTCATAACCTAACGCCTCTACTGTAGCTTCTGTTATTCGTACCGAACTATCAGAAATACCACATCTAACTAACAATTAACAAATTATTTCAATCATGATCTCCTCGATACCTTGAGTGTCTCTTGTTGTTTTCCACGGTCAAACAGAGGAAAAAATCTGAGCTTCGGTAAGGATTTGCTACTTTTCCCATTGTTTATTTGAACTTTTAGAAATTTGAATAATCTGAAAACCTCAAGGTTTGTGTTTTAATTTTAAAAAATTCCCCATTTTTTGCGTTAAAAAATGTAAAAAAAAAAAAAAAAAACTCTCTATGATTTCCAATAAACGGTATATTTAAAATGAACCGTTTATTAAAAATTATAAAGTAATATAAATATTAATTAAAATATTATTCAATGCTCCGTTAAATTATTATTAAAACGTGTTATACCTCGTCAAAAGATGGAAGCACTAAACATTCTATTTCTGTTCCGAAAGTTCCAGCTAGTATATTGATTGCACCTTTTGACATTTTTCTATTATCAAATACATTTCGCAAGCTTGCTATTACAAAGGTTCATATGTATTTTCATTTTTACGCATTTATTTAACCTTTTTTTTTTCGCAGCTTAGTATCATATTTGTTATTTTTTTCGCCACCACAACTACTTTTAAGAACTACGACGATTTGCACGTCCTGTCCCGACAATGTTCAGTTCAGAAAACGAGAAAGCATTTTGCTTTTGGCTTAAATTTATTTTTGTTATAAAAAAGGAAAAACAAATAGTTTAATCCAGAACTAAACGGGCCTATACTTCCCGTATATGCGTATATCAATATCGAAATTCTAGCATCTGGTTAAAATTTCTCTTAGTTAAATAAAAGTGCATTTTACGTCAATTATACCTTTTGAACATTTAAAGTTGATTCTTTTTTAAAAAATAAATAAATAAATTTATAAATAAATAAATAATAATTAAAAATACATCAAAATAAATACATTTCATTTTTTAGGACGTTTGTTGTTCTTTCTTTTAGTTAAGAAAAAAGCGACTGGGTATTTATTTTTCTCTCGTTTCCAAAATTATAAAAAAATGAAAACTTTAGAAAATAAATAAGTAAAAAAAAAGTGACCTTTTAAATAATTTTCGTCTAAACTGACTGCACAGCTTTCTTTCTCTCTGAAAAAAAAGTTCTCGTTTCATTCCGGTTGCCAAAAATAAAGTAAATAACTTAAAACTTTACGCTTGTAAAACCTCTACAAAAGGGTTTCAATGGAAATCCCTATCAATTACACATTGTAGATCGAGTTCTTCTAGTGAACTACACACATTATTTCAGGCTTATTTTTTCATCCTTAGGTGAAAGAACACCATAAAACAACTATTTAGAAACGAAAAAATCAGTTCTTTCTAATGGTGCTAAGGAAAAGAAAGTTGAATGTGACAAATTTGAACTACAGTGCAATAAAAACAGGCTTTTTTTAATGTGAAGAACTTCGATGGCCAATCTCGTTGAAAAATACTTTTACAAGATTAATTTTTACCCCTTGAAACTATAACATATTAAAACCAAGCATTTTGAGAGTAGAGTTACGAAGTACGAGCATTTACATTCTTTTTGCTCAAAATTTACAACATCCTCAAGTCCAGAAAAGAAATTTCCTACCGTGCTTTGTCAAGATTTTACAAGTCTGATTCACACAAACTAAAGATCTGAAACTTGTAAAAATAACAGAACTTCTTTAAAACCAAAAGTATTTAAAACTCTCAAAATTTCAGTCTTCGTATGTGAAAGATTTTCTGCAACCTTAGACAAAACAGACATTATTTCGAGCTCATTTTTTCATCCTTATCTAAAAGAAAGAAAAAAAAGAGCCTATTTCGACTGGCGAAAATATGTTCTTTCTAATGATACCAACGAAAAAAAAAAAAAAACATTGACGGTGACAAACTTAAGTTACAACGAATCGAAAACAGGCCATTTTTCTTGCCAATTTTTCATGGTCATTTTTGATGACACTACCATTTTACAAAATCAATATTTACGCTTTGCAACTGTAACCAATTAAAACAAGTATTTTGACAATATAGTAACGAACTACGAGCCTTTGAACTAGTTTTGTTCGAAATTTATAGAATCCTAAAATACATTAACACGTTTTTCCACCGCGTATTTGCATGCATGTTAAACCAAAACTAATGAACTCAAACTCACAAAAATACTAGAACGTACTAACATACAAAAGTAACTTAGATCTCTCTAAATTTGAGGCTTCCAGAAGAATAAAATTCTTTGAAACCTTAGTCTAAACATGACCATTCATTTTACAATGCTGAATCGCCCTTTTAGAGCACTTTATTTTGAAAGATCCTAGATCCATAGGAATAGGATCTTGGAAGCTAAAAATTTGCGTACGTTAGTTTCAAGGGTGTCTTTGCACCTGTATAAAATTTCATACAATTCAGGGATGGTGGAGTGGAAGTGATTTAAAAAATCAGCTCTGTTGAGTGACTCTACTCATACATTTGGAATTTAAAAAATAATGCATCAATATGAACTAATTTGAATAATGTAACAAGATCTTCTAAATTTACGCCTGAGCAACACAAAAGCTAAAGGAAGGTATTTAATAGTTAATGCAAATCAATGATAGAAATAAGTGAAAGTTATAAAACCTAAAAACATGCGCACACAAAGAAGGAGAAAAAGAAAACAAAATGAAGTGAAGAAAAAAAAATTAATTAGAAATTTGACCTCTTGAATTCAAATTAAGTTTTTCGCAATCACGAGAGTGTGTGTGTATGTAGGCGCATGTGTGTTTATGTGTGTGGGGGGTATGTGTGTTTGTGTGTAGAGGGGTATGTGTATGTGTGTGTAGGCATGTGTGTTTGTGTCTGTGTGCCGGTATGAGTGTGTGGATAGTTGTGTGTATGAATGTTTGTGTGTGGTGGGGAATGTGTATGTGTGTGCAGGCATGAGTGTGATGAGTGTGTGGGTAGTTTTGTGTAGGCATGAGTGTGAAAAGTGTATGGGTAGTTGTGTGTAGGTGTGTGTGTATGTGTAGGTGTATGTATGCATGTGTAGTACCTGTATGTAAGCGTGTGTATGTATGTGTTTGTGTGTGTATTTGTGTATGTGTGTGTAGGTGTATGTATTTGTGTGTGCGTGTGTGTGTAGTTGTGTATGAATGCGCGTGTGTGTAGCATATGGATGCAACCTGGATACGGTTTTCGCTATAGGAGCAGCATCGTGAGGAGCCGGCCGACGGTGATGCTGCAGAGGGTGCTGGCGGGAAAATAAAATGATAGCACATCAAAACAGTCAAGTGAGAACAATAACGGTACACAGGACACAGTTTAACGCCACAGGAAATATGGACGGGATTCAAAGGGAGGCAATATTATGCGAAAATACTTAAAACTTATTGCGAAATTATATTCCTGAAGAACGAAGATAAATTGAGTTCCTACTGTTGCAAAATGCAGCAGACAGCTCGAAATTGAGAACATTCCTTGTTCAATAAACCACAACAAAACGAAGCTTCAATGGCAAAATCCAGAGAACGTGTATTTGAATAGACCAGTGAGCTGTCAATTTGGGTTCTAAATTGATGAGAAAGAAGGGGGCGGGGGGGGGGGGGGGTTGACAACAGGGTAGCTGGCATTTTCGGAGTACGTGCGTCTCAATGCGATGTGTCCAAATTGAGGAATTTCTTTGCAGTGGGTCAGACATTTTTAATTAGTTTATTATAAGAGGGACGATCCACTCCATGGCTTAACTAATTTGTAAAAATTATTGATAGATGGTTTATATGCAAGCGCTTAAGGCGAATATATTCGCTGCTGTATGGATACATTCGTCCTCGGGCATGCGCATCTCGCGACAATCATTCAGATTATCCCTTTCCCTTCTTTACTTCTAATTTGTTTAATTAATATTGCTAATGTAAAACGTAGTAATCATAGCAATATAATATAGACGGGTGCAGATGCATTCGCTGCTGTAAGAAAATATTTGTTGCTGTGCGGATACATTCATTGCGGACATGCGCATCTCGCCATAATCGCGAGCATAATGTTCTAGTTTTCCACCTGTCTTTTTTTCCTTCTGTTAAAAAATTACTAAAATATTAATCCTCCCTTCTTTTCTGCTATTCATCAAGTGGTGGTAACTGATCAATTCTTTTCATGTGGTTTTGTATTTCTCCCCCCCCCCCTTTTTTTTTTTTTTGCTCTCATATCAAATCACAAAAGCACCTGTGGCTTTAAAGCTTATCATATGGGGCCAAAGAGTTCGCACTTCCCGTATTTTTGGAAGTAAGTGTCGCGCTTTAAGTTTAACACATAAGGTGAAAGAAATGATGTTTCTATTAGTTTTTTTTTTTTTTTTAAAGATAACTGGAACACTTTTTAAACGCACTAAATATTCAAAAAAAAAAAGTCTTTACTTACTGATAGTTAATTACCCTAAATCCGAGAACCACGAACTTCGCTGAATTTCGGATCACAGCCGAAAATTTTGAGATTGCGCATGAAAAAAAAAAAACTTTGAACGATCGCCTTTGTGGATTAAAAAAGTAATAAACTTACTTTGAAATAATTACAGGATAAACTCGCTTAAATTTCAGCACCTTAGTTTAAAAAAAAAAAAAAACGATGCTTAAAGCAGGAGATTCGGACCTTTTCGAAAATTTGGATATTTTTCGATTTTAGCTCAATTCTTTTAATTAAAAGCTAAAGAAATGAAACACAATCTGGCATTATTTTATATTATCTTCCCGTTAGTTAAAGACTTAAATTATAGTAGAACCTAAATTGTGCGAAAAAGGCGAGACACAGCGATTATAATATCATCAGTTTTTTGCATAGATGATCGCTTGAATTAAAAAAGCGTATTTAATAATGCTACCAGAAATTTAAAATGAAAATTTCGTTATTTTTCAACGTATTTTTAAATTTATTAGAAAATTTATTATTGCATCGTATGCGCCGCACCTTCAGTATTAGCCGCATAGGATCGGCTCTTTTTAAACTTGTTTTTCTACTCAGCATTTTGGCTACGCCCGAAAATATGGTATAGTTTTGGAATCCTTATTGTGTGCAATGGGCTATTAAGAGACCAAAGGCAGACGGGGCACTTAGCTCCTAGTGTTATCTCTCATCTTCATAATTAACATGTTTGCTACTTGATTTATTGCACTTGCTTTTGTCCCCTCCATTAACGGAGCATTTCCAAGCAGCATCGAAAATTGCTAGTTTTTTCCTTCATTCTCAGGAATTTCATTATTCTATTAATTTTTCGACTTGATAATTTAAGAAGAGAAAGATCCCACGAATGAATGATCTGCAGTGGAAAAATAATTCCCAAAAATATGTGATCTTACGAATGCAAAGATAACTGCTAAAAGTAGATTAGTTTTAAAATTTTGATATTTAGCTTAGGTCTTTGCATAGACTCACAGAATTGGCATGAAAATTAGTTCCTTGTAACCTCAAAGCATTAAATTAAAAAATAATAATGTCAGAAAAGCAAAAATTCGTAGATTACTGCAGACACGTGTTTCGGCGTTACAGAAAACGCCTTTTTTAATGGAAAAAAGTAATTAGCTTATGGATGAAAAGACATCCGACAAAAGCAATTATTTGCAATTTTGAGCTTGGTAACATTGTTTTAGACAGTCTAACTTTTACAAAATTATTTATTTCTTATGATAAAAAAAGTTTATTATTTTTTTTCCGGACCCCTCCCCCCCCCCCGTCCTTTTTTTTTCTTTTAGTGATACACTTATTAACTTGCAGATATTTTTGAGCTGCGTTTGAGTTGCGTGAGCAGATACTTTACATTCTTATCTGACTCTGGTTATTTCTTACCTGAAAGATGTCACTTGTTTATTTTCCCCTCATAACTATGAAATTTGGATCAGAATTCTGCTGTAGAAAATAAGTCTCTAAAACAATAACTTTACTGCTCGTGGAGATTCGAGCTCACGACCTGTGCCACGACGCGCTAACCTAATGAGCCAATGGATCTCCTTTTCAGAATGCTAGCATTAAAGCAATGTGCAATAAAAATTGAATAAATTGGATTTTTTCAACAAAACATTATTTCAAACTCATTTTTTCATCTTTATCTAAAAGAAAGAAAAAGAAAAAAAAAAGGCCTGTTTCGACTGGGGAAAATATGTTCTTTTTAACGATACTAACGCAAAAAAAAAAAAAAAAAAAAAAACATTGAAGGTGACAAACTTAAGTTTCAATCTTTAAAATAAGAAACAATCTTAAAAATAATACTTTACTAATAAAGTTTGACAAAGCATTGAGGAAGTTACGGCACTCCCACAAAAAAACACCTTTGGGAATTAATAGATAAGACAAGAGAACTCCGTTCTCCTACTAGCTTCGCTTAATCATCTCCTGTTCGAGTGTTCCCCAGATCGAGCCGCCACCGTAGGCGGTTGGATCGTCTGCGTTCTTTCAAAGCTTAACTCGAGCAGATTTTAAATTTTAAAAAACGATTTTTTGTGTAAATCACTGTTTTATGAAAAACACCTAAACACCGGTATTTAATTATTGCCAGAAACAATGAAAATAATTGTAATTATAAAGTTAAAATACTCCTACTTTTTAATTGTTGCTCAAAACAATGCAAAAATGAATAACACAATTGTTAATAAATTTAACTAAGTAATTTCAAGGCTGAGCTTAAGCAATATTTGTTCAAGGGCACCCATAAAGGGGGGAAAGGGAGGCCCTCAAGCTCCCCTTAAAAATGAGAACTTCCTTGCTTTTAGTGCTTTTTTCTTTGCAAAAATGTATAAAAATTTCTTTTAAAGCCATTAATGAATAAGTTATTAAAAATGTCAAATTTTAATAATTTTAATCTGTACTGAAATCGGTTTCCATGGAGAAAATATTCTGCTAAACCATGGGGGAAATCTTTGAGCCCCCCCCCCTCCCTTAAAATTTTGCATATGGAAGCCCTTGTATTTGTAGGCGTTTTTAAAAAGCTTTTGTTTCACTCTACGCGTTCAAAATTGCTTTGAAATTCGGACATACAAAACATCAGTATTGAAAACCTATTATTGGTAAATATACGCCATGCTTTTTATGCGCAATATTATTTTATCAAATACAAAGTCAATGTCATTTTGTTTTTCGTTTAAAAAAAAGTAAGTAAATATGTTTTAAATTTGAAAAAGTTTCCCCTCTAGTTTTAAAAAACCAAAATCTTTAAAATAAAATATAAAAAGTAACTTTTAAATAAAGTAATAAAATTAAGTAAAGACTATTTCTACATGCTTCGGGTTGCAAGCTTGAGTTAAAAAGTATGAAAAAAAAATAAGTATATAATTTCTTAATTAAAACACGAAAAATTGCAGTTGATCTTAATATCTTTCATTTAAGGTAATTCTAAAGCAGCCAAAAAATTTAAGTTAAAAGTTGAGAGAAAATGAAATAGAGGCGGTAGAGTAAAAGTTATTTGTAAAAAGCTGTACTTCTTTTTCTCTCAATTTTTCATTTGAATTTTGTAATTTCTTAGAGTTTTAATCAAGGAATCATAAACTCATTAATTTTAGGGTGACCCAAGCTTATAGAAATGAGGAAAGGAGGAATAGTCTTTGGATTTAAAAACCATTTTTTATATATTATACAATATTTATGATATGTGTACGAGTGCAAATTGGTCTTAATGTCTTTATAACCGCATCCTGATTCGTATTCTTTTTTTTTGGGGGGGGGGTGGAATTTATGCCTCGTATTACCATATCTTAAAATCACCAGTCATAGTTACTTTCTTTTTCATTTTATTTGTAGGAAAAGGAAACTCAACGAGTTGGGTCGTAGACCATTTGTATAATTGTTGAAAACATAATTTCAATTCATGACAATGTCATTGACTGCATGCTGGATTCCCCCCCCCCCCCTTTCTTTTATGCAACGCAGCAATATATGCATTTTTATTATTTTTATTATTATTTTTGTTTTACTTTTTTTTTAATATGCATTACGTCAAAAGTAGCTAAAAAGTGCAATTGCGCGTATGAGACTTGTAAGTAAACCGAGCCCGATGATAACTATATCGTCGCCTCGGAACAACAGTAAGATATCTTGGTGCTATTTTTGGGAACAGATATCTTACTGTTGCTCTGAGGCGACGATATAACCCAACTATAAATTATCACAAACTGAAACTGATGATTTAAATTTCCTTATTAAGTGAAGAACTAAACAATGAAATGTTCAGAAAATGTTCAGAACACAGTACTTTAATGGGGAATTGGTGGGGAGTTGATGGCGTAAATTCTTCTCATGAAACTTTTCTGAGAGTTAATACGATTAAAAATAACGATTACTAGTTCCGTCAATTTGTTTTCCAAGTTTTCTTTTCCCATTTCACCACACATTTATTCCATTCTTTATTTACCGTTTTATGCATTTTTTTCATCTTTGTTAGTTTCATGTGCATGTCTGCATCAGCATACGTGTTCGACATTTACAAGAAAGGTTTCTTGTAAATAACCTTAAAATCGAAGCACGTTTCAGCAAATTTTACCGTAACTTTACTTTTGCAACGTCAATTTTGATCATTTCAACAAAAAATACAAAAATATTACTTCATTTTTTCTTGAAAATGCTATTTGTTCAAAGGGTGGTTTACATATGACAGTAAAAAAATGTAATGACTCATTACCTGATTTACCAGTTAGAGAAAGGAGTAAAAAATCCCTTTATAGAACTTTCATTGCAAGTGTCTTTAAATTGTGCTGCCATCTATTGTCATCTGATTTCAACTGAAACAAATTTTGAAATCTGTTTAATACTGACGCAATAATGCAGAAAAAATATTTATAGAAAATCAAAATTAGTTTTAAAATTCATATTGAATTATTGAACTAAGTTATTATATGAAACTTATTTTTTTTTCTGGTTGTTACCAAAAAATAAATTTTTCATTTAAAAGAGAAGGAAGTTAGTAAGTTAGTCAGAAGAAATTACTTGGTTATTATTTGTGTGCAGATTACAGCTGGCCAACTGCGGGGGGGGGGGGGCATGACGCAGTGAACGCCGTTGAACTTTCATGAACATTTTTCTCTTTTGAGTGGAGCGGCCGTTTATGGGGAAGGGGGGAGGGTAGAGCTATATTGTAAAATACCTAATCCTAATTCACAATTTCAAGTCTGTACTTTCATCTGAAAATTATTTTAATGAGCATAAGAACGTTTCACGAAAAACACATTAAAATACTTGTAATTAATATTCATTTATAAACGTTGCGAATAAAACTTGATTTTCCATGAATGAAAACTTGAATAAAGCGAATATAAACTCGGAAACGAGAACTCTTGGAAAATTTTACTGCTGCCATCTATTGAGAAAAATAATATTTAATAGAATTATGAATATATTCTTGTCAAATATCTAAATATTGTATAATTTCAGGGCAGACTTTCCATTTTTCCAGTGTGCGTGTGTGATGGGGGGGGGGGGGGTCAAAGGGCATATATTCGATGCACAATGTATTAAAAAAACCAAAATAACTTGCCCACATGTATGAAATTGCATTTTCTCAAAGCCAGGATGGTCTTAATTCGCCCCCAACTGTTCCCCTAACGCAGGCCTGTATCGGTTCTGTGCAAAAAGGCTCGGAATCACTTTTGGTTTTTGATAGCATCATTATTACAGTATGAACGCGCAAATGGGAAAGGGGAGGGTAATGGGATTCAAACTGTTCGAAACTAATTCAATCATTTGCAATTTTCAGTATGAACAAAAAAAAAAAAAAAAAATGTGCAATACAAATCATCCTCAAGTGAAATTTTACGGTTTTTTTTTTAAATCAATAATCAATAAGTTTTAATCAATAAGTTTTGAATCAATAATCAGAACATTTGAAACAAACCGTGTAGCAAAAAGTTGTTGATGAAGAACATTACGGCGAAACTAAAAGTCAATATAGATCAAGAACTTAAAGGCGGATTTACTTCAAACAAATTTTGTTGGAAATAGCTCTTAATGAAAAATTCCCGACCCCAGTACTTGAATTTTAGGGTAGTCGACTCCGACCCCTGTTCCTCAAAAATCTTTGGACCCCGACTGCCGGACTCCGCCTCAACATATCTAGTTTTTCAAGCCGTCGTCGCTCGACCATCTCCGAATTAGATGAAATTTTATAGATATGCGGAGATGCCCTTGAAACTAACCTTACAAATTTTCAGCTTTCGAGATCCAAAGATCCGACGATCTGAAGACCCGATCCGAACTTTAGAAGACCTAGGATCTCCCCAAAAAATGACACAAATGGCAGATGTGCTTTTTGTGACGATTGTCATCTTTAGTTTTAGGCTGCAAAAAGATTCACCACCTTGGAATCATGAAATTTTAGGAACTTAAAGTGCAATTAGATGTTAATACACTCAGGTGTTTTTGTGAATTTGAGCTCATTAGATATTTTATAAAAGCGTGTAAACTCGTGAAAAAGCGCGGTGAGGAACTTTCTCCCTCGATTTGATGTTGCCATAAAATTTGAACGAAAATAATTCAATGTCTCGTATTTCGTGATTGTATTGAAAAACACTTGTTTTTAATGGGTTACAGCTGCAGAGCTTAAATATCTATTTTCTAAAAGACGTTTTCATCCTAAGTGGTTAACAAAACCGTTCAAGTGAAAAATAGCCTATTTTCAAAGCACTGTAGCTAAAGTTTGCCACCTCGCATCTTCGTCTATATCGTTACAAATAACAAATTTTTTCCTATCAAAATAATTTTTTTATTGGATGGTGTTCTTTCGAATAAGGATAAAAAATGAGCTTAAAATTATGTCATGCCGTGTTTTAGCTCAGGTTGTGGTAAATTTTATCACACTGGAAGTCTGAAATTTATAAACTCAAAGCACTTTTGGTTGTAGTATTTTTGTGAGCTTGAGTTCATTAATCTTTGTGTTGCACGCATGCAAAATCTTGACAAAACGCAGTGGAGAACCTTTTCCTTGGATTTTAGAATGTTATTTATTTTGAACAAAAATAGTTTAAAAGCTCGTATTTAGTAATTCTATTGTCAATATACATGGTTTTGCAGAGCGTAAATACTGATTTTCCAAAAAGATATCGCTATCCAAAGGGGCTACAAAATAGTTTACATGAAAAAAAGGTTGTTTTCAATGCGCTGTGGCTCAAGTTTGTTCCCTCGCATCTTCTTTTCGCAAGTACTATTCATATTTTTTCCTATAAAAATTAATTTTCTTTCCGATTGTGTTCTTTATAAGATAAGCATGAAAAAATGAACTTGAAATACTGTTGTAGTTTGAGAGAAAATCTCGTTCTATAATGAATAAAGAATAATGTTTGTCATCAAAACCGGTGTATAGGCGAGTTTGCAACTTATTATTCAGGAATAGTTTTTTATTTCCCATTTAAAAAGTTATTTTTAAAATTAAATGTGATAGAAATAGAATATCAACCTGTTCTGGAAACAGACTGATACATCAGATAGAACAAGTTGTTTTTCTCTTTCTATCAATTTAATTTGCAAAATAACTTTAAAAGATAAATGAAAACTATTTCTGACTAATAACAGTTGCAAAATCACAAAAGTCGGTTTCCATGGTAATCACTATTCTTTATTCATTGTGGAACGATATTTTCTCGTAAACAACAAATACTATTTCAAGTTCATTTTTTCATGCTTATTTGAAAGCATGAAAATAAGCATGAAAAAAGCATTTTTTCATGCTTATTTGAAAGCATGAAAAAATGAATAGAAATGAATGCATGAAAAAAAAACTGATAGGGAAAAAATGTTCTTTCGAATGATACCAACGAAAAAGTACAAGGTTACAAACTTAATCTACAGCGCATTCAAAAATAGGCTACTTTTCATATGAACGATTTTGATAGCCACTTTGGGTGACAATATCTTTTAGAAAATAGATATTTAAACTCTGAAACTGTAACCCATTAGAAACAAGTGTTTTTACAATACAATCACAAAGTACGAGCCTTTGAATTATTTTTGTTCAGATTTATGACAACGAAAAATGCAGGGGAAAATTTCCCCACCACGCCTTTTCACGAGTTTACACGCGTGCTATAAAAAAATCTAATAAGCTCTAATTCACAAAAATACGTGAGTGTATAAACATCCAATTGTACTTCAAACTCCTAAAATTTGAGGATTCCAGTGAATTTTTTTTTTTTTTTTTTTTTGCAACCTTAGGCTAAAGATGGCAATTCGTCACAACAACCTCATTTGGGATCATTTTTTGAGAGATCCTAGATCCTCTGGATTTGGATATCGGAAGCTGAAAATTTGCATAGCTTAGTTTCAGAAGCCTCTATAAAATTTCCTCCAAATCGGAGATGGTCGAATGGCAACCACTAAGTCACTTGACATGGAATGACCCTTTGGCGAAAATTAAGAAAAGAAGGGAAAATGACTGACTCCGACTCTTGGATTTGGGTCTGGACTCTTGGGTCTGGTCTTCGACTCAGACACATTTATCCCAAAATAAATCAGACTCAAACTTCGCAAACATTAGCTGAGTTGCGGATTCAGAGGAAAAATGACCGTTTCCGACTCCCGAGTCTTTGAATTAGAAACCTACGAATCCAATTCTGACTCCTTTACCCCGAAATGAAATCGACTCCGACTGCGAAGTCATAGTTCTTACTGTAAAATAAGTATGGTTGGTAAGGTTTGTTTTCAATTTCACTCTAAAGTTCTGTCGGTATCTCTGTAATCAGTTAATCTCTGTATTCAGTTTTTGTCGGAGAAATTCTGAATCCTTATGATATTTATTTAAGGATATGCACAGACGACTTTTTTTTTGTTTTAACAATGATTTTTTTTTTAAGTTAGCATTTTATTGACTTTTATTTATTTTTGAAAGTTCATTTGTTAAGTGTTTTAAGTATTTTATTGGAAACAGGGGGAAAACAAACGGCTTTAAATTTAATACAATGTTATTTTAGTGAGATTAATTCTTTTTGAAAGCGATTAAAGATTTTTCTTTGATGAAAAAGAATATAATATTTGCTTTGTGTTAAAGTTGCTGCTACTTGATTTGTTTTTTACGTATCTCGACGTGCGAGGCATATTTCATTTCTAAAAATCATCTTAAAATGTTGAATGGTTATATTTGAAATAATATGCAATTTTAGCTAATTTTGATGAAATTGATCAGAAAAGTCAATTTTGGTATGCGGGAAAGTAGGGACGTTTAGTTTTGGACGGAACTTGTTGTTAAATTGTATTTTACTAACTCTTAACTAGCTGTAGACAAAACACCGACTTTCACAGCGCAAAAAAATTGCTCTGCCGTAGGCAGTAGTGTATGGCATATATATATATATATATATTATTTTTAATATTGACTTGCGCAATGAGGATGCACTGTATTTGTCCCCTAGAAATTCATTTCTAATATTATTTTTGAGAAATATTAAGGTTTAGCTACCGGGAAACGACCTACAAAGTTTGAAAAAAAGGTGAAATATGGTCAATTTCCAAAAATTTTTACGAAAATGTTTGAAATTCTTGAACTGATACCATTCAAATGCTTCCTTTTAACGCTCTTTACACATGTCTTTATGATCAACTACATTCTTTTGAAGTTTTTAGTTCGCGAATAAGCTGTACATTTTCGTGAAATTAACCAAAATTCGATTTTTCAGCTTTTTTTTGTACATAGCAGTATTTCGGCAGAAAAAGTCCCGAAATATTTATTTATCAATAAATGTGCACTATGCATAATCTTTCATGTTGAAACCGATGACCGGTCAACTGACACTACTATTTTCATTACGCAGCTCGCCGATCTGCGTGTGTGTTTTAAAGCCACTTGCATCTTGGGCAGCGACACCATTTTATTCCCCCAAAGTAATCTTTGACCAGCGGACTCGACTTGGTAATAATTTCTCTCATCCTTCCCAAGCTTTCAATCCCAGCTGAATTTTTCGACAAAAGAAAGTATGGGATTTCTTTTTTGTTTTGTCAAAGGGAGGGGTTGATTTTCACTAAAAATCCGGAGAGCGAAAGACTAGCGATTTTAAAAATCGGAGAAGTCGGACTTGACTTTTGATTCTCTCGAAATCTACTGTCATCGTGTTATATCATGATCCGAAAATATCCTGTGAACTTTTGTGAGGTATCGACACAAAGTATTTCAGTATATTTCATTAAGTTTTACCCCTGATAAATTTCCTGCTCAGCTGAACACTCGTCTGCACCACTTCAGTATGCTACATTGTGAATTTCAAACTTCAGGTACTCAAAACACCTAGAACACTTTATATATTATTTTTCTAATTATTTATAGTGACAATGGCACCTTCTGCTGCCAAAAAAAAAAAAAAACAGACATGCTTTAAGCAGTTGAGTGAGTATCTAGGAGGCCTCAAAAAATTTCCTACCGAGTTTCCAACTTTACGTGACTGTTTGCAGAGATGCCTCGAGTTATAGTAAAATGAAATGCTCATGAGCAGTTAAAACCCGCGCAATGTTTCAAAGAGAAATGGTTTTTTTCCCCGTGTTGCTGTTGAGATTGCAGAACGATAGTCAAGTTCTAATTGCGAGTTAAAGGAACCTATTGTTTATAGCACAAAAGTTATAGGACAAAGACTTTGCCGAAACTGGTCAGTATTCTCTGAGATAGCTCGAAACAAATCACGGAAAACTTAAAAAACAGTATGAGCTAAAATTTGATAAACTTTTCAATATAGCTTTGTGCACATGCAAAATTGTACTATGCGGTGAGGATGATGCTCCATGCAAGCAAATTTGTAATGCCCAGGCACACTATCTTTGCAATTGCGATATAAAAGCAAGGCTGTTCTTCCCTACTCTCATAACTTAAACGAAAGAGCTTTTACTGTTGACAAATTAATGTCAATTAGGGTAGGGAATGAGCAAGGAAGAAAATCACTATGGTCTTTTAGAGTTCCGCAGTCGGTAAATCTTGATGCTTGCAATCTTACTGGTCTGATGGACTGGGACGCAGAGATCCTCACTGAACCAATTTTCACAGAAAATATATCTTTGGAACAGCTTAAAGAATTGAATGTTCTCCCACTGGAACTTACTCCATATTCAATACACACTCAAAGTTGCGAGAGACCGGTGCTGCAGAATCGGTATATGGTTGGGCCAAGAGAGATGGATTCATACGAACGCAATTGCGTATTTGAGAAGCAACGCCTTTTTCGAGAACAAATAAAGACTTCCTAAAAGTGTTTCAAATTTGATAGAAAAATGACTGTATCAGTGGCTAATTGCAGTATTGTGTTTGGGCACCTGAGTGAAAGGTTGACATACGGTACGTAAACTTTTAAATGTATTCAAATTGTCGTAATAATTTGGTATTGGACTTCTTGCAGTAGATTAAGTATGCTTTGTTTCACATATACCGTATTTTTTACTTATTAAATAGATGAGTTAATAGGTGATAAATGTCTGTAGCCATTAAGTAAAAGACCACAAGCATATGCTAAACACGAGCATCATCGAGTATTTTTAACTGTCAGAAATAATATCAGAAAGGAATATCTCATGTGTAAGTACATTAGATCCCAAATGTGCTAATCAGCACGTTTGGATGTACTCTACGTGCATAGTGCACATTTATTGGAAAATAAATATTGCGGGACTTTTTCAGACGAAATACTGCAATGTGCAAGAAAAGCTGAGAAAATCGAATTATGGTTAATTTCACAAAAATGTATGGCTTATTCGAGAAACTAAAAACTCCAAAGGAATGTAGTTAATCATAAAGACATATGTAAATAGTGTTAAAACGAAGCATTTGAATGGTATCAGAACAAGAATTTTTAACATTTTATTTTCGCAAAAATTTTTGGAAACTGAGCATTTTTTACTTTTTTTTTTTTCAAATTTGTAGCTCGTTTCCCGGTAGCTAAACCTTAATATTTTTCAAAAATAATATTAGAAATGAATTTCTAGGAGGCAAATATAGTGCATCCTAATTGCGCAAGTCAATATTCAAAAAAAAAAAAATATATATATATATATATATATATATATATATATATATATATATATATATATATATATATATATATATATATATATATATATATATATATATGTCATGCCTAAATGTTCATTGGGAGGTCTTAAACAAATACCGTAGCATGGACGTTTTGGTGATTCTTACTTTCTGCTATTAGTTTGATTTGTTTTTTTTTTGTGTGTATATTAAAATTGACCACAGCTGCGGTCCTTCAAGCAACTATTCTATGCCCCCCCCCCGGGGGCACTGGATAGAGTGATCGCTGGTCCGAGCTCACGGTGAAACATTCGCACAGTGAGAATGGAAGACTGGCATTTCATCTTTTTATATTCTAACATTTTCGGGCACGTTGGGATTAAATATGTCCCACCCATATTTTTTAAATAGTAATGCAAATTGATATATTTTTTTAGACTTGTCCGCCTAAAACATGCAGATAAATTAATTAAAAAAAAATATTTCATGAAAAAATTACTGTTAGGAGCATCATTATATCAAATGTAAATAAAATATGAGCCATGAGCATACTCCTTAATTTAAATTTTAAGGTCTATAACAAAATGCTGGCAAAATCACAGAACACAATCGATCCGATAGTGGTACAGGAATGGTCTCATAATAAAATGACATTTTACGAAAATAAGCCTTTGAACATTTAAATAATTACATTTAACTTTCAAAATATTTTAACGTTAGTTTAAAATTAGGCATATAATTTTAACTAGTGTTTCCTCTTTTCCTGGGTTTTGAATGCCACCCTAAATCTACATGTCGCATATTTACCAAGAAAAATACCAGTTACCGTTAAAAGCAGCTGTTGCTGAATATTTTAAAGCGATACTTGCTGAATCCAAAAATAAAGACTCCTCTCTTCTTTTGATATTTATTACTTGGTGCTGATTTACGTGTCAAATAAAGACGCGATCTTTTCCCAAATGAAATGCTTAAAAATTCGAAAATATTCTGGCGCACTTAGGTTTTTTCACATTTTATTATGATAAAATAGACACCATTGAGTAGTTAATTCTAGCCCACAATATTCATATTTTATGCACATCTGACATTCATGGAGAATTTGAAGCGAGGGACTTTATTCGTTTTAGAATTTTTCTAGTAAGGAAACTATAGACACGTTCATTTATTATTAAGAAATGTTTCAAAATATTGCTTTAACTGAGAAAATGTGCTGGTAATTAATAAAATGTTGATTATATTTTGTTTCTGAACGGTTAAATGTTTCATAGTATCTATTCTGGGAAAAATATGAGGGTTTTAATTTTTGTTTATTTGTAACAATATCCTTCCATGTAAGGTTGATGTTTTGCACAAAACAAAAATAACAGATTTTTTTTTTTTAATTCTAAGTAGGGGAACATATGGTAAAGTGAAATAGCGGGGCAAAGTGAAATGGTGAAATATTTACTCTGCTTTTAGCTTCACCTATTTTAACTATATAGTATCATATGTAGTCTATTCCAGTCAAGAAAAAAATACCGCAGAAGATAAAAGCATTTGGTACTACAGGCAACTTTAAAAAATTGATACTCATATTGTAACATTTTGTTGTAAGTCAAAAATTATTTTTGTTAGCATAAAATGATAAAGTAATTGTTATAAACATTTTACATATTAATTGAGACCTCCTAATATTCAATGCAGCAAAAATGTAGTTAATCATGAGCTTATTTGTATTTTGAATAAATTGTACAATCAGTCAAGTACATACGGGGCAAAGTGAAAGACGTAGTTTGTTTCATTTACTCACTCAATTATTTAATACAAATCACTTACGTTTTCATATATAAATTAATTCATTTACATTCATTCATTTAGTAATTCACTTATTCAGTCATTCATTCACTTATTTTCTTATTCATTCATTATTTTATTCAATCATTTGTTTTTCTTCATATATCAATTGATTTATTAATTTAATTATTCGCTTTTTGTTTAATTATCTTTTCATTTATACATTTAACCTTTCATTTACTGATTCTATTGATCAAAAATATGTTTAATGATCAAATAGAAAATATTTCATTAGAAAAATATTTATTTTTCAGTTTGCCTCATGAAAAAAAAAATTTTTTCCACTTTTTTTTGAAGACTCAAATTTACAGCTTGAGACATTTGATTTTGACATATATTTTCAGTCTTATGCGCCATATTAAGCAAAAATAGTAAAGACTGCCAAAATATTGAGTCGTCTGTTCATTGATGAAAAATTCAGCGTCGTTGTGAATGAAGACAGTGACGAAGACTATAACCTTACTTTAAAAATCATCATAATTATCATATCAACTGTCAGTTATTTAACATAATTATTCTAAACGGTGTCTAAATTATAATAAAGTTACTTAAATGCTCAAATTTTTGTCCTTATTGGATCAAGGCTGAAGAATTATTCCCAATAGCATGGACAAATTATATAACTGTCTTATGTATAACTAGTGGCACCTGCACAGCTTTGCTCGTAGTAGAAAATTAAAAGGTTAATTTAAAAAAGAACAAAATCGAATTTTCAAAAAATTGCTTCGAGGTGCACATCTCCATGCTACAAACTATATCTGTGCCAAATTTCATGAAAATCGGCCGAACGGTCTAGGTGCTATGCGCGTCACAGAGATCCTGACAGACAGAGAGAGAGAGAGATCCGGACATACTTTCAGCTTTATTATTAGTAAAGATTTAGCATTAAATAATATTTATTTAAAAGCTGTCTAATCCTTTTTCCACATTCTTAATGACTTCATGAGGGATATGTCTTAGTTTTTTTTTTATGGTTTTCTTTATATTCTTTCTCTGGTAAAAGTATTTTCGATATTTAAAAAAAAAATATTTTCAATTTTTTTTTTCATTCAGCATGCGATTTTTACTGACTTATTTCAAATGATTTTTTTGGCAATAAAAAAATATTGAAACTTGTTTAAACACAAAATTATAAAACAAAAATCACTTTTTTTTTTTTCAAGTATTGTTTCACCACTTCAAAACATTCAAAAAAATTCCTGAGTGTAAAGGAGTATGAAAGACATTTTCTGACAAAATTTGGTGAGTGACTTTTCAGAAAAGATTGAAAAAAAGGAAAAAAGATTTAAGTTTTATTTCTGTCGCCAAAAATCGGCTTTTAGTTTAAAAAATATGATTATAAGAATTTTTTATGTGTTTTATTCCTAAGAATAAGGGAAAAAAATACCATTCATTAAATTTGAATTTTACTATAAAAAATTAAAATCGAAAAAAACAGGGTTTTTGAGCAATCACGATTGCTTATTGTTCTCATTTGACGGTTTTTGATGTTTCGTGCCTTTTTCAGCACGGACCAGAAGCCTCTGCAGCACCACCGCCCACCGTCCTCTGCAGGCGGCGCGGCACGGCTGCTCCGGTCCTGAACTATCCGCTTCTCCTGGTCGGAGGCGTCCATGTCCTACACACACGCACGCTCACACACATACACACACACACACACGCTTACGTGCATACACACAGGTCTACGCACACACACAAGCCTACACACTTACACACACAACTATGCACGCGTAACCGCCCAGGTGGAGAGGCAGGCTTGGGGGGGGGGGAGGACAGGAGCTGTTTCTAGAAACAAGAACTCCAATGAGTAGGGTCCTGTCTCAGTTCGTGATTGCGAAAAACATAATTTGAATTCAAAATTTCCGAATTCAAATTATTATTATTATTATTTTTTTATTTTTTTTTTTTTTTTGAAAAACTCGAATGTGGTTTGAGATAAAGAGCTGAAAATTTGGCTAAATTATTTTTATTCGGCACCAAAATGATTCCCCAAGTGTGAGTCGAAAAGGCCGCAAATGCAGATTTAACGTAGAAACCCGGCTACGGCCTTTACGTTAAATGTAATGAATGAGAAAAATAGTTCATTTTGATTATGTGTCAAATTAGAGCTAAAGGTAATTTATTTACGTTTTATTAAGTCACCATATGCTCTGTAATAAATAGGAGACTCACGTTTTTTAGGTATCATGACCCGTTGTTAAAGGACACAGTTTCAGGACACAGAGTTGCCTACTAACTTACGCACGATGAGCACGACCGGTAGCGACCTGTTAGTTAATCACGTGACAGCGATGGCGTCAGCGATTACTAAGAGGTTGTTCACGAACCAATGCTTCATCGAACGCTTTCGGTTGATCACCGGCTACTTGCGCAGACATTACGCAAACCAATAACATACAGGTGAAAAATTGATATAATTGGTCAAAAATGTCATGTGGTTCCATCAACCAATCAATCAGCTGGAGTTGCAGTCGACCGGTAGATCAACCGGTGAGGCTCATAAAACGACCGTAGAAAGCAAGCAGTAAACCGGTAGCTCTCAAGAATGCTGCGGTTACCAACCGGTTACTGACAGGTAGATCGGTGAGGTTCGTCGAACGCATGCCTAGATAAGCAAACTTACTTCCAATACCAAAATCGTTTGAAAAGTTATAGAACAAGGCTGTCGATAGTTTAATTTTAACTTGAAATGAACGGCACATACCCTTGAGAAAATGTGCGCATTTGTGAAAGAAGTGGATTTTTACTTCCTTTTACAAAAAAGGAAGTATTGTATTCGCGAAGAAATTTTCACTCAAAAATTGGGCTTAATTTCCATTTTTCTCACCCCCGAATGAATGTTGAGTTTTTTTTTCGACCCGACCGCACGTAGATATATGCCTAGGAACCAACAGACACCCGAAATATATATTTTGACAACCCCCGAGTTAATTACAATGAATTTTCTCGTGACTTCTGTATGTATACGTATGTATGTGCGTATGTGTGTATGTATTTAGCATAACTCAAAAACAGTATGTTCTAGAAAGTTGAAATTTGGTACGAAGACTCCTAGTGGGGTCTAGTTGTGCACCTTCCTTTTTGGTTTCATTCGGATGTTCCTAAGGGGTCTTTTGCCCCTTTTTGGGGGGAAATCATTTTTAATTTCAATTTCAACTCAAGTAGTGTTATAATTTGTCGGACACTTGGCAATATATCGCCAGTATTTTGGTCGACAAGTTTTGCCGCCAACTTAGCGACAAATTTGGCGTTTTTTTTTAAATTTTAAATTTGGTTTCAATTTGGCCACTGTTGGTGATATTTAGAGAGTAAACAATTGAATCACATTAAAATTGCCAATAATGGGGAAATGACATTAAATTGGAGTAAAAGGAAGTCATGTGATGCACACATCAGCTCATTTTTCACAAGTGGGCAAAGTTAAAAACAAAATATTTCTCGTATGAAATATTTTAAGTCATTAAATTTTTTTCTTTCTTGGAACGAAAAATAAGTAAACGAATGAACAAATAATGATATAGCATTCGAATAAACCTTTTAATAATAATATGAGAAAAAAATAAATGAATAATTTAAATCGTGAATTATAATAATAAGAAAGCAAGTGAATGAAGTAATGAATAATCAAGTGAACTAAGAAGTAATGGAATGCAAATGACTTAATGTATTAAAACTTATATGATTTAATAAATGAATGAACAAGCAAACAAAATGATAAACCTAATTATTTTTTCATAACAAAAACTTTCCGATAAACACGATATAATACAATATAATTATGAAATTTTGAAAAGAAATATTACTTTTTAAATTGGTTTTTAGAGCTGTTTAGTTTTTGTCTGGAATCAAATAGATGTATAAGAACTTCGTTTTACTATTGCTAAATAGGTGGTGCTGCAAACTCAAGCAATATTTTACCTTTCCCCTGCTGCGCAGATGAAGTTAATTACATTTCAGATTCCAGATCCCAAAAGCCGCGTAAAAAATATTTTAAATTAAATAAATAAATAAATATTTTAAGTGTTCATCCCTTTTATTTCCTTTTACATAGTAAAAAAAAGGGTTTTTTACTCAAATATCAACCTGAATATCCAAAGAATGTTGATATGTTTTTTGGTCCGTTTGCACGTGCACATGTACCCAAGAACGTATGGATACCAGAAATGTACATTTTAACGATCCCGGAGTCATTTACCAAGTGTTTTCTCGTGACGTATATACTATGTACGTATGTACGTATGGCGCATAACAGAAAAACAGTATGGCGTAGAAAATTGAAATTTGTTATGTAGACTCCTAGTAGGGTCTAACTGTGCACTTTCCCTTATGGTTGCGTTCGGATGTTCCAAAAGGGATCTTTGACACTGTTTTGGGTAAAATCAGTGTTATTCCAATGCAAACTCAAGTGTTTTTATACCTTGGCGAACACTTGGCGATATATTAACAAGTTTTTGGTCGCCAAGTTTTGTCAGCAACTTGGTAATATATCGCCAAGTTGGCAACAATTTTGGCGAAAGATGTTTGTAAGTAAGTAATTTGAAATAATTCTCTTTCTAATCTGGTGTCAATTTGGCGCTATTGGCAATAATTAGAGAGTTGTCCATCGAATCATATTAAAATTGTCGATATTGGGAAACGTAAAGTCTGTAAAAGGCTTTTTTGCATTGGTTTGCGACAAACGAGGAGAGGAAATATTTATTTAAGCGTTTCCTTGTTTTTTTAGTTATTAAAAAACATGCATTATGTAATAGATGTAAAAGGATGTAGTGTGGTGTTCATATCAGATTTTTTATTCACTTGCTAATTGATTATTTAAAAATGAAGTGAAATAGAAATTAAAAAAAAACAAGATTATTATAATTATTTCCAGTGAAAGAGACATTAAAAACAAGACTACTCCCAGAAAAATAATATAGAAAAAGTTTTTGCTAACAACAAATTCCAAAGGCAACTAATGTTCCTCTCATAAAAAATGAATACTTGCTTCTGTTTTCGGAGATGACGAGGTGTTCGGGGGGGAAGGGAAGGTGAACTCTAAACGACACTTTTGAAGCATATTTTGTCATTTATCAGTCCTAATGTGACAGATTCGGGACCAGTTGGTGTGTCATTAGCAGACTTGTCTGGCTTATTTCGCATTACTTTTACGCGACAGAGCGAAATAATGTTTATCGAGGGTGGTAGGGGTACGTTGGATGTTCAAAGATTTTTTTTTCTTTTCGTTATTGTTCTCATTCATCTTTTTACTTCTTTTTTAAAGTAAACATTAGTTTGACCCGTAATTTTAATTTTGTAAAATGCAATTTCAAGTGATTAATTTTTGTGTCTAAAAGTCGAAGACTAATATTAAGTCTAAGAAGGAGCTAAATAATTGTGAAAACTACGAATTTAACTTAACGCATATATATATATATATATATATATAAGAAAATAGAAGGTTGATTTAATTCTACATGTTAAGGTCTATATAATTAAAAGGACAGCTATACTGACCTGATCACCGTCTCATTTTCTAACTAATTTCTTTAAAAACTTCGCTCACGAGTACCATAGTGGCATATAATAACAAAATATTTGAAAAATAATTGTACGAGAGAAAATGAAGGTGAAACGAAATAAATCTTTTAACCGATTTATTCCTTAATACTGCTATACATGCAACGATTTTCATAGTATTTTATGCTTTCTACAGTCTCAATTGCTTATTTATAGTTAAGGTTTGAGAAATATTCTTAAACATTATGAATTTTCGTTGATGTATCGTACCTCTATTGACTATATTGTTAATATACCACAAGACACCAGTTATACAATATATAATTTATCTTTGTGCTGTTACAGCACGAAAGAGTACTGCATTCAGTTTTTAAATCAATTAGTTTTACGTTTTTTCAAGCTTGAGAAACGTGCCTCTCTTTTCGTCTCTTAAGGATATGTGTATTTTCAATCTATTGAGAACACTTCAGGAATTTTGCTGAGAAACGAAAACGACATTAAAAACAACTGAGCCACAAAAGAACCATTTAATGCAAAATAGTTTTAAGACGTTAAAATTATTAATGCGTTTTATTTTGTCATATTTAGCACACCATTTGTGGCACAAACATTCATTAATTTTTTAGATCTGGAGTTCCAAAACTAGGTACCACGGCACCGTGGGGTGTCTCGAAGTGTCTATGTTATCAATGTGTAAGAGATAATTTCGGGTGAAGTGAAAAAAATACTTATACTTCAAAGGGTGCCGCGGACGGGAACAATTGAGAGCACCTGATTTAAATACTTCTTGACATATCTGTTCTGAATAGTGCCTGAGTCAAGGTTTTAAACTCCAACATTTCAAATTATTTTTTTTACTAAAATATCCTTAAAAAATAAAATATTTCATGATTACTGGTTAGTTTTCGAAATCTAATTTAGTAGCATTTCGTTAAAGTTTTCATTTTTTTTTTTTTTTGCAATCAAATTGAGAAATTTCAACGATATGCCATTATTGATTGCATAGCTTCAGTCTCACCCTTAACCAGTTATGTGAACCAGGTATGACCCAGTTCTGTATCACAAAAAAACGTTAAATTCATATGTGAAATTATTAATTACTAAGGCTTTCGCACTTTTGAGGGTTTCGCCAGTTTTCGCCGACATGAATAGCCCCCCCACCCCCGTTTTTCAGTTTTAAATATGACTTTTGATACATTCAAGATGGGAGGATATTTTAAATGTTGGCGAAAAGTGGGGTAAGATGAGAGACTAGAGTCCTTTTGAGATGTCCACTATTGTCACTGAAGAGCTATGAGTCTAATTTCAATATTTTTTACGTTGTATTTTGCGTATACATTAATGATTTGGGGGATGGGGAGGGGGGAGGGTAGTTTACCTAACAACAGTACATCTTGCATGTAAACTGTTTAATAAAATTAAAGTTGAAGATGTTCATAATTGTTTTAATGCACCTCAGAGCTTTGATCTTGTCATCCGAACTTTCGTGAATTGCTCAGATGCTACTTGACAGATCTTGCATGTAAACCGTTTAATAAAACTAAATTTGAAGATGTTCATAAATGTTTTAATGCACCTCAGAGCTTTGATCTTGTCATCCGAACTTTCATGAATTGCTCAGATGCTTCTGACAGATCTTGCATGTAAACCGTTTAATAAAATTAAATTTGAAGATGTTCATAATTGTTTTAATGCACCTCAGAGCTTTGATCATGCCATCCGAACTTTCATGAATTGCTCAGATGCTACTTGACAGATCTTGCATGTAAACCGTGTAATAAAATTAAATTTGAAGATGTTCATAATTGTTTTAATGCACCATAGAGCTTTGATCTTGTCATCCGAACTTTCATGAATTGCTCAGATGCTTCATGACAGATCTCCTCTAAGCTGAATAAGACTTTTCGTCTTCTGATAGCATTCAAACTCCTGACATATGGAAAGGGAGTCTTCCTCTCCTGAGACGTAATTAAGAGCTCTTTCAGGAGGTAAAAAAGTTCTGGGGCAGTGGTCATCTATCTCCGGCTGTCTTGCGCGGCCATTATTGACTGCCTTTTCAATGGCGTGGCGGGCATTCTTTGTGAGGAGTTGTCGATTGGCTCCTATCATTCACCCCGCCTTATGCATTCACGGATGATAAAAAGAGCTAAGACAGATATCCTTTAAATTGAGGTTTATAGGTAGAAGAAGAAAATGGGTTGTTTAAATGAAATATTTTATGTGTGCGATGCTGTTTTATTCATAATTTTAAACGAAGAAAATATTTGTAATTTAAAGAAGTTTGATTTAAAAAGAGTAAATTAAAAAAGAGTACTTTACCAAGATAAAAAGTAGAGGAATGTGGGGCAAAGTGAAATAGCGGGGCAAAACGAATTGGTGAAACATTCAATATACTTTTAGTGCCACCTACATATTAATATTTTAACTATGTAGTGAAACATTCAGTCTATACATGTCAAGAAAAAGTTACCTCTGAAAGTGAAAGAACATATAATACGATGCGAAAATAGTAGCACATCTTACAAATTTGAAAAAAAAAAAAAAAAATGTAAAAATAACTGATTTAGAAACTGAATGTAATGCTCTTCACAGTAGCAGACACATAGTTTGTATTACGTGTGTCTTGTGGTGCATCAACGATACGTTCAATAGAGGCACGGTACATCAATTAAGCTTCAAATTATAAAAGAATATTACCTAACCTTACCTTAACTATGCATTAAAGTTAAATACTATCAAATCCATGGCATATATTGCAGTATTTGGGATAAATCAATTAAAAGTTTTATAACGCTAAACTTTGATTTTCTCTAGTAGAGCGATATGGGGAAAAGTGAAATTGTGAAATATTTACTGCGTTTTTAACGATACCTATTTTGTAATATTTTAACTATGTAGTAAAACATGTGGGTGATTCTCCAAAATTCTAACAATATTATGTCCCAGCAGCCTAACACAAGGGTCGTTTGACCTAGAACTTTTTTTCTTCTTTTTAATAGTTAGAAATAACTTTTCTGATGTTCCTTCATTATTATTAAAACATTAACTCATTATTTTTTTCCTGCAAAATTTTTTTGAATAACCAGAAAGTATAACCGAAAGTAAAGAATAACCTACTCTTGTGGCATGTTCCAATTCGTTCCTTAAATAAACTTATTATTGAAAAAAATTATATGAACATTCCCACAAATTGAATTTGTAGTACAAAATTACGCGCACTTGACGGTGTAAAATAACATTCTTTAAATAAATTTAATTATTTAAATAATTAAGATACATCGTTTTCAAGTTTGACATCAGGTTTTCAGGTCACTCTCATGTCCTAAGAATGAGTTAAATTCTTATAGATAAAAAACAGGAATTTTTAGTCTGCTGTACTACAAAACTGTTTATTGTCACAATATTCGTTGAATAAGTAAACAGAAAACATATTGTGTTTTACGCATTTTAGCTTGAATCCCATGCGTAGCCTTAGTTTTTGGTGTTTATTATTATTTTATCGTAACATCTGCTACTCAGAGGCTAAAAAATTCAGGAGGGACGAAATATTTCGGCTTTACTCTAATGAATACATTAAAAAAAAACATAGTTTGTAAGAAAATAATTTAAAAAAAAGTATTAAACAAAAGTAATGAAAAGTTTCATCATGGCAATTTTCGTATTTAGTAGCTATTTCATTCTGATACTATTTCATTCTGAAAAAAAAAAACATAGTTTGTAAGAAAATAATTAAAAACAAACGTATTTAACAAAAGTAATGAAAAGTTTCATCATGGTACTTTTTGTATTTAGTAGCTGTTTCATTCTGATACTATTCTGATACTATTTCATTCTGTAAAAAAACATAGTTTGTAAGAAAATAATTATAAACAAACGTATTAAACAAAAGTAATGAAAAGTTTCATCATGGTACTTTTGTATTTAGCAGCTATTTCATTCTGATGCAATGAAAAAGATATTATTTATTCCACTCATTGTAACAATGTATTGTACTTGAGTACTGTTGTATCAGAATAGTACAATATTGCACTATTCTGATACTCATTCTGATACTATTCTGATTCTATTTCATTCTGAAAAAAAAAACATAGTTTGTAAGAAGATAATTAAAAACATACGTATTAAACAAAAGTAATGAAAAGTTTCATCATAGTACTTTTTGTATTTAGTAGCTATTCCATTCTAATCCAATGAAACAGATATTATTTATTCCAAACATTGCAACAATCGTTATGAACACATGTATTGCAATAATAATTAATGAAAATTAGATTAATTTTATTTACGTTGAGAGATAATTGCTGTACAGCCATATAGCATTGTTAATTACGAAACATTGAATAGAATGAACATAAAACTGTCTGTTTTTTGTCTTAACAGATGAAATGTGGTTTATCAAGACCACTCTGTTTGCAAATCAACGAGGAAAACAATTTTGTGAAATTGAGGTACAATTTCTGCGAAACAAAAACTGTTATTTCTAACTAGAGCACTTAACTCTATTTTAAATTCCATTGGGAAAAGTATTAATAAACCTAGCATTTAAATAAAAGATATTAGAACGCTGTGTTAATTTTTTGAGTTGAGTTGTTAACATTTTCAGCTCTCCTGTCTCGTAGACGATTGATAATTACTATACTACAATTTCTAAAATAAATAAATAAATAAATAAATTAGTACATAGGGGGTTTTCAAAAGCGAAAAAAGTACCAAAATATTCTAATTTAAATTTTAGATCCAAAAATCCCATTAAATGGCTCTTTTACCCGAAATAATTATCCGATTGTTTTGATTTCATTATTATTCGATAGACCGCGAAAAACCTTTAGCTGAATTTTCTTCCTTCAGATTTTATAACGTTTTTACCTTTTCTCCTGGTGATTTTAGTCCTGGGGGTTTTAAGTAAATCGGAAATTTATCGTCTACCGCGAGCTCAGTTTCAATTAGCGTGAATAAAATCAATGAAAAGAAAAATCTGTTGTCATTTATTTCTCAACTATGAAGAAATAAAATTTTTCCTTTTGTTTTGAGGCTTTTCCTGAAATCGGGCGATTTAAATTGTTCCCTCTTTGGGTTTTTTCCCCCCAGATCTGTCGGGAAATTTTGCAGTATTTTTTTTTTTTTTTTGATCAAGCCTGATTGTTGTCACTTGACATAACTTTTATACCTTTTATTTTCGAGGCAGAACGTGCAAAGCAGCTAGTATATAAATCGAGTACTCTAATATACGTTTCTGTGAGTCTAAACGATCGAATATCGTTCAATAATCTCTGTGCCTCTACACTGCAAACGCATTTCTCCAGACACCAAACTGCGTCTTTGAATGAAGCAACGTTCGCCCGTCACGTTCCACGTACCAATAGGAAAAGATGTGTAACAATAGAACGGGGACGTAAGTTACATAACCTTTATCATTTAACAACAACAAAAGTTAGTTTTTTTTTAACTAAATCACAAAATATTACAATTTGTGCATCAAATTTTAAACTGAATAGTATTATCATATACCTTGATCGTAAGAGCCTTTTTTTTTTTTTTTTTTTGTTGACTGAAATACTGAAATATGTTTAAGAATATAGTTAAAACAATGCTAGATAAGGGGTTTCGTAAACTATTAAAATATTTTTCCATTTCACTTTGCCAAGCTTTTTCACTTTACTTTACAAATTTGCTGCTTAACAATATTATTTAATTTACTATTTAAAATTGTAAAGGCTTGAAACTTACCCACTGAGTATAAAAAACGAATACAACGATGTGCTAATTATTTGAATTTATTTGTTGAGGTTTTCAGCTTTGCAGTCTTGCGAACAATTCTTTAATCATTACACTACATTTTCTAAAAATAAGCAGAAAAAAAAATTGAATTTTGTCATCTTGGATTCAAATTATGTGTTTCGCAATCACGAGTGTGTGTGTATGTAGGCGTGTGTGTTTGTGTGTGGGGGTATGTGTGTTTGTGTGTAGGGAGTATGTGTATGTGTATGTGTGTGTAGGAATGTGTGTTTGTGTCTGTCTACAGATATGAGTGTTTGGGTAGTTGTGTGTAGGTGTGTGTGGGGGGGGGGTATGTGTATGTGTGTGTAGGCATATGTGTTTGTGTCTGAGTTCAGGCATGAGTGTGTGGGTAGTTGTGTGTAGGTGCATATATATGTGTGTGTGTAGGTGCGTGTATGTATGCATGTGTGTGTAGGATATGGACGCAACCTGGAGACGGTTTTCGCTAGAGGAGCAACATCGTGAGGAATCGGTCGACGGTGATTCTGCAGAGGGTGGCGCCGGTGGGAAAATAAAATGATAGGAATTCAAAACAGTCAAATGAAAGCAATAAGCAATCGTGATTGCTCAAAAAAAAAAAAAAAACTAATTTGAAACAAAATGCTCAAATTTTATTTGACGAAAGTACACTTCAAATTGCTTAGAAAATGCATAAATAAAGTACTTGAATGTTTCTGCAAGTCCAAGCGATCCAATAAAGTTCAATAGTCTTCGCGCCACGACTCTCCAAACGCATTTCTGTAGATATCGAAATGTGTCTCCGGGGCGTTCTTTGAGTGGAGCAACGTTCGGCCCTCACGTTCCACGTATCAATAGGAAAAGAGGGATAGCAATAGAACGGGGCCGAAATATCTGAACTGGGAAATTGCCTTTAACAAGGTTACAGCTACGTGATAAGGAACAAGATTTTATGCCGGGGGCAATTTGTTGTGTAGTTTTAGCATTGAGATTGTTTCCAGTTGTCTTTTCAAGTTATAACGGCATATTTTGGCAGCGCGATATGCTGCATTTTGAAATGAGATCTTGGCGATTGTGTTTGAATATGAGACTGTTGTAGTAAAATCGACACTGAATGGTTATTCTTATTCGATTATTTAGAAAAAGTAATTATAGGATTAAAAGTAGTAATAGGATTTCAAATATTAAGCAGTGACGATCATAGCACGGATATCGCCCGAAGCGGTAATTTTTGAGGTCATCCCCTCCACCACCAAAAATACGAAAAATAATTTTTCAATTTTTTACGTTAACATAAAATTAGTAGAATATTCTGAAACAATTACTTTTTATTTTTGGGGTGTAGCGAAAATTTAAATCAAAAGACAAGAATACATTTTTTTTTTGCTAAATTTTATTTAAATGCCCCTGTAGCCGTCCTTTCTGTGTAATATGATACGCTGTTTTCGTAGAACTTTGATGGGTAAAAAAAATGCGAGATAAATTGGGAACAAATTTCAAAATTAAAGTATTTTTGTTTTTTATAAACTCTTAAAAATACTTTAGGTGTCACCCCTTTAGATGAGTGTTACCCGTTGGATGGGTTTCATCCGGAGAGCCCAGAGAATTGCAATCATTCTTTGTACCATTTTTTCAAATATTTTTCTCCATTGTACGGAATTTCCAGAAAAAATCTTTTCTTGTTACCGGTATCGGTGTGTTGTCCTGTCTCGCTATTTAGCTGCATAACTGACAAGACAAAGAATGCAAGGAAAAAAGGCATAATGAACTGGAAAACGTTTTTAGATATTTTTATAACTTTAAAGAATTTTGAAAAGATAAAGAAAGCGAATTAAATTAACTAACAAGGCCAAATCTGCTAATTTCAACGTAAAATTTAAATCATCTGGTTTCAAAAACCACAGACGTATCCTTATCAAGAGGGAATAATTGAAGATTGTGAACATTGAAAATGATTTCTCTCTCGAAAATAATTTATAACTAGGTATAAATAAAAAAAAATCTATAAAAGGACACGCATAAATGATGTATCAAAAACAAACAAGCAAGAGACAGAATTATTTAAATATCAAGGATTTTGAGGCAATTAGGGAGGTATTATCAGTTATTAGGTTTTATCATTGATCAGCGTAAATCCAGAAAGTGTACTTTCAAGTGGAAATCCATGCTCTAAAATGAGTTCCAGACTTAGTGAAAACCGATAGATGCATTACGTTTCTAAAAATAGTTGATTTCACATGTTTGAATAAACAAATATAATTTGAGTGAAAACAAATATAAAATGAAGGAATATTTGTTCCTTCATTTTATATTTGTTTGTAATAGCATTGTTTCATGGAAATTCTTTTGAGTTAATCTACACTGTTAAAACCGAAGGAGCCAGATAGGTGCGATTTTCCGCCTTAGGGTGCAAAGACGGAGCCATAGAGAGTCACAGAGGCTAGGAAATATTGTTCCGATATCTTTTAGCACCTCAGTGGATGAAAGAAGGTAATGAAGGGCCATCAGCCCTCGCAGTAGCCAATAGCGACTCTTTTCCTCCGCAAAGGTGCCTCGCTCGCACATGCGCTGTGCACTCCGGGATAAGTTCAGTTCAGCCACTTTAATGGCGAACGACGATGCTGCAACGTAGTTGTTGGTACATTAAATTTTCACATTGAATTGACAACTAAACTGGATTAACATTCAACATTTCTGGGACAAACCTTCAAAACCTTGCGTAAGTACAGTCATTTAATCATGGTATAACATTTAAGGCTTTCCAACAGGCTTTTAGTGTTTTCAGAGTCGAGTTTCAACAAAGTAAACTGAGTACTACTTCTTGTTTATAGTTAACCGTTTTAACATATTGATGTATGGCTTTTTCTATCATGTCTACTAATATATGCTGTTACTTGCTTGCCGCGTCAGCGGTCTCGCGAATTTTCCCCAAAATGTTTATTGTTAGCAATACGAAATAATTAATAAGTATCCGTTATGAAAATTTAACGATGTAACTTAACTGCTACAGCAGATACACTAAATGTCTTTATCTTCTCAATAAAATAGTTGCGTAGACGTACCAAAGAAAAAAAAAAGACGCTTGGAAAAGAAATCTCTCTGTGTGTTTCATGCCATGACTCATTACGTAAAAATATTTCGTTGGTGTTATTTCAAAAAAAAAAAAAAAAAAACGAATGCATTGTCTAGACCCGTTTATTATTATTATTTTTTTCTGATTTCTGTTTCTAATGCTTTTTTATTATGTGGGCTGCCAAAAATTTGTTTTGATTTTAATGTCAAAAAAGTTCCTATTTAAAAAAGAAAAAAAAAGTGCTTCTTTAGATTACTTATGTTCAAATAGAGATATTCAAGTGTCGAACCATATATGTATACGTATCAATATGTTACTCTTGATTAAAATGCTTTGAACGTTTATAAAACGCCTGCAATTTATGAAACGATTTGATTTCTCCGTGATTGTAATATAACTGAAAAATTTTGAATATGTCCGTAAATTATCCATAGATGCCTACATTCTTAATTTTTGGTATTATGCTGTAGTAAATGTCAATATCCATTTAAAACTACAGAGCAATCCAAGGGTTTTTATGAGTGTTAGAACTCGGATAGAGGAATTGAAGTCATGTATTCTTCTAAATTATGTTGGAAAGTCTGAAATGTGATCAAATGCCTTAAATGACAAATTTTAACCCAAAATCAATTCAATGTGAAAAACGTACCAAGACTTTGTATATCATAAACACAAACAATAAACACAATAATATTCAAAAATGCACACAATATGGGGGAGGGGGGGGGAAGAGGATCTACTGTAGAAATCAGTTAAGGGTGCCATTTATCTCTCTGAAGGTTCCTTCTTTTCACCGCCGCTGTCTGTCTTTTAAAAGGTGCCCGTTTTTCACCCTAATAAGAGGTGCGATTTCGGCTCCGTATTGGGTGTCGCTGGTGAACAAGCGTTTCACCCCTGAAAGGTGCCAAACGCAACCTGTAGTTTTAACAGTGTACTTGAAAAATATTCATTAAGTAATAATTGCTTAGTCTTCTTGTTCTTTTAAAGTATGAGACGCTTCTGAGGTAAATAGTTGATTCTTATACTCACTGCTCTCAGAACTAATCAGATGTTTGTAGCGGGATCAAGTGCATTTTTAAAGCTCTATTTTTTATAAAATCCACCTGTTAAAATTGTAATGCAAATCTGGACTCTCAAATTTCGCTTGCTGATCTTAGTTACTCATTTGCTTCTACAATACTATTATTCCTGCAAGTGGTAGTTCCACGTCCTGAATGTTAAGCCTAATAGCCCCTCCCGAATAGTTGAGGGTTAGCCAATAAAAGACAACATTACAATTTACTCATGTAATTAAATCATAGAACCATAGATTTTATCTCCCAAAAGCAGTATATATGAAGTTTTGGTTATTTTTTGATGCATATTTTTTTTTCTAAATGAATTTGTAAAACGTTAAACCTTATGCAGGGGCGGCATTTCACCATTTCATTTGGGGGGTCGAATTTCTTAAATATGTATAACCCCAAAGCGTAACCAAACACACATTAGCTAACAAGAAATTGTCATAAAATCGGTTTAGTATGAATAAAATTAGTGTTTAGAAACAATTAAAATTTTGATTCATTGACTAAAAAGTTATCATACAAAATATCTCGCTACTTAAGTTTTTATACCTTTTGGAAAAGTTATAATGCATGATTTTTGGAATTCGGAAGAGCAGGGAATCGTGTTATTAATCTATAGTGCACAATGTCGTGCTGTTTTGCCAGTTCAGTTAAATGGAAAAGTCCCCCCCCCCCCCCTTTGTGCTCCGAAAATATTTCTCTAACCTCCTGAGACATAAAAGAAATCTTTCTCTACTAGCTAAGCTGATTGTAATAGTTAAAAAATAATTGAAGTAACACAAAGTTATGTATGAAAACACTTATCATATCTTGCTCTTCAAAATCACCCAGGCTACTTCAAAAACTGTGAGGGGCTTAAACTTTTCATCATTGAATAATCTTGTCATGTCGGCGCTCTCAGCTTCAATGAGATATCATCTGCCTACAGCTCTGTTATTCACTATTGCAGACTCATGAGTTCATAACAAGGACGAAACTGCAGTCTCTGGATGTGAAAACCATTCTGTCGGTATACTGCTTGTAATTTTTCTTGCCTCATGCTAAAAATTTTACTCACAGTTGAAATATTTTATTTTTCGTTTTCAAAATCCAATCCAAATAATCATAATCCCAGGCAACCATACAGAAAAATAATTATCATCAAATCTTGTGTTAATTTCATTCGAAACTGAATCTATTACTTCATACAAAATATTCAATGTTTGACTTCACATTATCATGTAGATTTTTTTTTTTTTTTTTTTTTTTTTTAACGCCTTTTTAAAATTGGCCCGGAGGAAGAATTTTTAGAATTTTTTTGAAAAATTTCACGATTGATTGAAATATACATCTATGAAAAATCTATTTTCAGTTTCAATTGTAGATTGAACTGTGGTATTGTGGTGCACAGATCAATTGTAGATTGAACTGTGGTTTGAATAGTCGAGTAGCGGATTGAAGATATAGATTTTGATAGAGTAAAGCATTTTTCAAAAACCTTTTCCCGATGCAAACAAATTTTATAAAAATTTAAACGAAGTCATTCTTGCTAAAAGGCATGAGCTTTTTCATTTTCACCATGGAAAGAATCGTTTTTCAATAATTCTTCCAGTCGTCAACTCACTGCTTTGAAGTTATAGAGAAATGTTTTTATCATTTTAACTCTTGAAGATTATCTTGTGTCACTCCGCGATTGCATAATTATAGAGCCCCATAAAAGATATTTGGTTGATATGTCTTTTTTTATTCAATAATCACATGCATTTTTAAGAAGTTTCTATGAAAGCATTATAATGTATTGAGCAGCTGAAACGTGTTTCTAGCAGAAGAAAGCGATGAACACTCATTAAATAAATAATACACTTAAAAAATGAGCGTAAAAGTGAATATAAAATATCATCACTGGGCACACAAGTATGAAATATTTGGCCTATATGAGGGAATGTTTTCTTTAGTTAAAATTAACCATGGTTCTGTATCAGTTTTCTATGTTCTGAAGAAGCCGAAAATACTTCATGAATTTCTAAGTCATCATTCAAATAAGGAAAAACACTTTTTCTAGTCTGAGAATGTGTCAAGTTTCATCAAATAGTTGCTGAGAACCAGTGAGCTTTCCTTTGATGAACATCGATTTCCGACTTACATAAATTGAATTCACCCATTTTCTATCATTCTGCTCAAAAAATTTGGGGGTGCGACCGCCCCCTCTTGACCCCCCTACTTGCCGCCCCTGACCTTATGTACACGTACTGCAAAATAATAATAGTGAATACAATCTGGAGCAGGCAACAGAAACAGAAATAACCAGTTAAGCATACAAACCGTGCAATAATGAAAAAAACTTTGTAGCAATTGAAAGATTATAGTGAAACATTTTTTTTAACGCTTAAATCATTTGCCCTCATCCCCCTGTTATCGAAATAAAATGTCTTAAAGTAGAATGAGTTAAGAAAATTCGCCAAATTTGGTGTTAAATAAAAGTTTCTGGAAATAGCATTCATATTGTTCATATCTTTGAACGTTTACGACGCTACAACGACTGTTAAAGTGTCTGTTTCAAGCTAAATTTGGAGAATTTGTTGACAATACCATTGGATTTTAAGACCTCTTTATCTCAAAAACCGGGGAGACGTGAGCAAATGATTTCTGCCACAAAAATCACGTTTAATTAGGCTTTTAAAATTGCGGTTTTTCTATTTGTTTTTTCACATGTATGATTTCCTTTTCAGATGGAGCGGCGAAGCTGAAGTGGCATACATTCAGACAAAATGGTTCACGTTCTTTGATCTAATAACTGCATTAGTTTAATTTGAAGTTGGAAATCTTTTGACATTTGTGGTTCACAAAATTGAAAAGTAAAAAAGATAGTTTTCGCAGGCATCATTAGTAGACGAAATTTAACTAAGAAATATGTAACTATAGTAAAAACTGGGAAAAAAAAAAAAAAAAAACACCATTTTGAAGCAAAACAGTATACTAAAAAAAGTGATCATTCATTTTCAATAGATTTCCATACTTAAACCTTTGATCTGGAGTGAGAGAAAAGCCTTTGATTAGAAATTAAAGTTAAGCTACGATCAAAACAAATATCATACTTCAGCTCTATTTTTTAGGGAACAAGATTTAATTAATATTTGAAAATTGAAATAACGTACAAGAGAAAAAGAAAAGCAGAAAGTAGATCTTTTTTTTTTGCATATGACAAGTAATACCAGAGATGATGCATATTTGAAATATATGCGACAATTAGAACTAGCGATGCGCTGAATAACATATTACACCAAATACAGAACGATTGGTTATAACTTGAGCCGAATACGAAATATTTGTTCAATACTAGGACGTCTGATATTCATTTAAACCTAGAACGGTCGAAAATGGCCAAAATCGAGAAGCCATAGATCTTGCATAAAAATGTATATAGCGAAGAAAAGCAATATGTATTTGTTGTAGTATGAATTATAACTTCTTATTAGTGCATTGTACGCAGAACCCTATTCCGCATCGAGCCGTGTAAACGTAATTCCTAAAAAAATAAAAAAATCCTTTATAAATTTTTACTACGGTTAAATGAGCACGCGTTCCATCCTTTGCATTAGCACGAATATTTTTTTTTCTTCCCCCCCCCCCCATAAAATTATCATAATGTGACTTACGTTTTACTGGCTCTGAGTTAGAGTTGTTCCTTTTGAAATGGGCCAAGGAAGAAAAGTTATATTATATATTTAGTCATTATACCTGGTGAACCGGAATATAGCAGCACACCGATGGCAGCCATATTAGTCTGGCTAGTGACACCCGGTACATCAAAAGCCGAGAACGTGCATTACTGATCTACCTTTTAAAATACTTCAGTTTTTTAACTATTTGGTGTTGCTCATGAATTTTAATAGATTGTGTTTAGTTCTTTGATGTTGATATGCAAAGATTGTGCATCTCAATAAACTTCGTTAAAACAATTTACATTTCGTTTTAAATTTATGGTTGGATTTTACAAGGGCATTTGCGCGTGGAACTTAGTGTTCCTTTTTTACTTCCTTTTAAAGAAATGAAGTATCGTATTCGCAAAAAAATTTTCACTCAAAAATCGACCTTAATTTCCATTTTGCTCACCTCCGAATGAATGTTGAGTTTTTTTTTTTTTCGAATCGACCTCCCCCCCCCATGGATAAGTGTCTAAGAACGTATAGACACGCGAAATATCCATTTTGACTGTTCCCGAGTTAATTACGACGAGTTTTCTCATAATGTCTGTATGTACGTATGTGCGAATGTTTGCGCATAACTCAAAAACGGTATGGCCTAGAAAGTTGAAATTTGGTACGTAGACTCCTAGTAGGGTCTAGTTGTGCACCTCTTCTTTTGGTTGGATTCGGGTGTTTTTAAAGGGGTCTTTTGCCTCTTTTTTGGGAGGAAATCATCGTTAATTTTGATGTTAAGTCAAGTGGTGTTACAATTTGGCGGACACTTGGTGATATATCGCCAGTATTTTGGTCGCCAAGTTTTGTCGCCAACTTGGCGACAAATTTGGTGATTTATTTTTTAAAATCTGGTTTTAATTTGGTCACTGTTGCTGATATTTAGAGAGTAAACATAGACTAATAATAAGAGTAGACCGAGCTTTCTCATTCTTGCTGATGAAGAAAATTGGTTCATAGATGTATCATGTGACTAGTGGAAGGGCTTGGCGACGACTTTGGCAGCATGGTTGCTAGATGGCAGCATTATCTATAGTTTGGCACTCGACATGTATTTTAAGACAATGTGTTTTCATTAAAAAAAACTTCCAGGTGCAGAGATTGAACTGTTTTTCTTTTAGTTATGCATTATTTTGACATTAGTAATAGTTTTTGATCAGTTTTCGGTAACTTTTATTTCATTTGGAGCTGTCAGCGTTGGCGTGAACGAAATGGCGTAAACGTTTTGCGTTAACACAAAAATGTACTAATCGGTATCTTAAATTGAAACTGTAGGTAAAAATCTTACCGTTTGCTGATTCTTTTTGGTCGCTTGCATCTTCTATTGCTTAGAGAGTTATTGAGATTGACTAAAGAAAATGCACAATACTATCTAAACGAAAAACTCACTATATTAACAAAATATTTACAACTTAGAATAACAAATTTACAAATCAGACTCCATAAAAGATCATTCTTCCGTGTTCCATCAATTCTATTTATTTTATTTCGCGCTGGCGTTGATCGTCTCTACGATTAACGCCCGCTGTTGCTAGGATATCCACCAGTCACATGGTTTGGTTTATGAGCAGCAAAAGGGTTGCCATAGCTCGGTCTACTCTCATTATTAGTCTATGAGAGTAAACTATTGAATCACATTAAAATTGCCAATAATGGGAAAATGACACTAAATTGGAGTAAAAGGAAGTCATGTGATGCACACATCTACTCGTTTGTGGAGCAAATTCTTCCTCAAAAGAACTATGAAACTTAAAGAAAGCTGTGCATAAGAAACATTCAACCTTGAAGAAGAAAATAAGGGGACATAAGGGGGTTACTTTCGGAACGTTCTGTATAAGAACATTAAAAGACTTAATGCCCAATAAATGTATAATTTCTGAGACAAACAATGTCTATTTCTTGCCTGTGTCCCTGCTCGAAGTGTAAAATACAGCTTTCAAAGATTAGAATCGTGGCCGTTTTGGGTAGAATAATAAATAACAATTATTCCTTTCTCTTATGTTTATTTTCTCAGAAGAACAAAGAAAACACACAATTAACTACGTTTCAGCTCCCTTTGTACGGAATCGGAGAAGTTAAAAAAAATATAAACATAGAGCCCTCCTAAAAGGAAGACGTGCTGAAACTATTCTCTCCGGTGACCAACATTTTATAGTAAAGGAGAAGGAGTTAAATGTTGGTATACTTGTTTGATCTGCAGAACATGAAAGAGAATAAGCTAATAAAACTTTAGGAAACAAGCAAATCTTTCATAATAAGGTGTTAATGAACATAGTATGATTTTGGGACTGTTGAAAATCGATTTTTTAGCACTCGTTTGATTCGGTTCTCCTAATAATTCGGACCACAATTGAAACCTTTAAAAATGTTTAACATTCACATACATTACTTTTAACTAGAATGCAAGAGCGTACTATAAGCACACTAAGAGTTCGCTTTTTATTGAGATTGATCAATGATCAAGTTTTTCCACGTCCATGTTTCGTTCGAATGTCACATGTTTGAAACAGATGACAGTGTATAAATTGAATAAGTGATTAAGAAATGATGCTTTTTTAAAGATTTTTTTTTTCATTGTTGTTGTCTTGTGTCAGCTCGACTGAGAATTTAGGATGCGCTGCTCCACCTTTCCAACTGTACCGCAATTTGGTGTGAAGTCCGACTCCCACAGTAAACACACGCCATAAGGACCCGTTTATTGGATAGGCAACCATTCACAGCACAACAACACATTCACGCAAAGGAAGGACAAGAACAGGAGAGAGAAAGTACATCCATGCCCGAGCTAGGATTCGAGCCCGGGACCACCTCATCGCAGTCAGACTCCTCTGACCACTAGAAAAGGCGGGTGGCTCTTATAATTACCCACACTAAAAGGATCTTCGATCTCCTTTAGTCCCAGTTAGTCCGAAGAAACGAATTTCAAGGGATCCCCTTTCTCAATACAAACGACATTTGGGGCATTTGGTCGGATATCTTTTCGTCTAAAAGCTCACTTCTTTTTTATTGGAAAAAAGTTCCTTCAAACCTTAAAACATGTTCATGCAGTTCTCAGAAAAATCGTGCGATTCAAGGTTAACAATATTATCTTTTTTCGGAAAGATAATTTTACTTTCTTTTAAATTTATTCCCTAACTGTTTTTGACTATAAAATAGTAAAATCTTCAATGCTTTACTTTCTCAAATTGGTATAAATAATTGAAACTACTAATTCATACGCAACCTTACATCTCAGATGATTTTTCTTATGATATTGTATCCAATTACAAAACCTTTTTTTACTATGTTTTAGGAGTTAAGGTCTAAAACAAGTGTATAAATATCAGCGCATGCAATTTGTTGAGAAGGCCTTATCCTGATGTGCGTGGCATTGCCCTTTCTTACGTTGATATTTTGTGATGCTTTCTTTTATAAAGAAGTTTATTAAGTATTGATTGATGATCACAAAATTAATGAAATGAGCCACTTAACACAAATCGTAATCAAATTTTTAAATCTATCGTATCATGTATATCTTTTCGAAGTTATGTCACAAATTGCGTTGTATTTAGGTAAAAATCTACATCTCGGTTGAAAAAACACTTCTATAAACCATGAAAGCTAAAAAAAGAAAAAAAAAAAGAAAGTCCGGAAAGGATAATACCTATCCGTTATATGTATGTCGTGGCTCATTTTCATATTTTTTCTCCAAACTGGTTTAAACAACAAAGCGCTTATTTACTCGCCAAACATTGTCAGAACCAATGTTGTTGAAATTTAAAACTTAACGTTAAGTTTCAAGTAAAGCAAGCTATTAAATAAGACAAATTGTTGCATTTAAATGATCAAAGAAATTCCCAAACAAATAAACTGAACCGTTAAATACATGCAATTTAGATATGAAACAAGGTCTACGTAACTACTTTATCTCTTGTAGTCTTGATGTAGTTTTGATTCTTTTCCTGTTTTAATTTATTTTTCTAATTTTCGTGACAACGGGAGCTAGTAACTACATAACAGTTTTGGGAAAAAGAAAAAAGAAAAAGAAAAGTGTTTTAACATATACAGTGTAAATATCGTTCTCCCCCTCCCCCCACCATAAAAGCAATTTCAGTTGACTAAACGAGTTTTATACTTCACTTATAATTTTCATAATAATAAGAACAGTTATTTTCTTAGTTTCATGTCAAATTATAATGTGTACTTTCATTACTTATCGAGTCCCGGCTACAGAAGTTACGGAGTTCAAAAACCAGCATAGGAGCGAATCAAGATTTAACGAATACTTACTTGTAACTGGTTTATTCACAAAAACAATATAATGCGTACAAAACATGTATAATGTTAGGTTTACCCGGTAGTCTGTTGTCTTCTAAATCAAATTAATAGTGCATACATAAAGATCAAAAATTATGTAATAAACCATGAAATTAATCTTATGCCATTACCAATAGTACGATTTATGCACGTTAATACTCGGGAAGCACAAATTAACTTTGTATGAGTTTTGCGGCAAAAAAGAACTTTAAATTTAGATCTAAAAGCAATAATTAGAGTAGTTTTTCATATTTTTTAACTGTCTAAATTTTTTTTTTTTTTGCAAATGCGCTTATTTTTTTAGTTTTTCATTGCAATACTATTAGTATTTTCAGTAAGTTACCGGCCCATAGCCAGGACTAAGGCCGAAATACGTGAAATACACCGCCATTTCAGTCATTCCATCGAGGGCTGCAATTTCGTGCTTATTAGCACTTATCAGCCCGGAATAGGAAGTGCCTGAGCTGGAGGTGGAAAACCTTTTAAGGAAGCCAAGAGTGGCAAACAAACTGGAAGCTAATATAGAATTAGCACAAACCAGACGAGTAACCGATGCAATGGTTTGGTTCCACTCGAATATTGAAGTCAAGGCGGATATATTCAGTAAGTTACCGCCCTATAGCTATGGGGCGGTAACTTACTGTACGGCGGTAATATACCAGTAATATGTGCCAAAAGGTAACAATTTTGTTACATTTTTGTTGGGGCTAGTTCCACTGTCCATTTTCCAACTCCTGAGCCGGAGGTTTTCCACCTGCAGCTCAGGCACTTCCTTTTCCGAGCTGATGAGTGCTAATAAGCACGAAACTCCAGTCCTCGGATGGAATGACTGAGCTGGTGTTGTATTTCAAATACTATTGCTACTTTTAGGTAGGAACAGCTTGAGACACACAAGCGTTTCAAAATGGTTCCAAAATGGTTTAAACAGAAATGCAAAAGTTTTTGTAACTCATAATATTTGTAGGCATATCGTCACCTCAGAGCCACAGTAGGATATCTTACTGTTATTTCTGGAGTTGGATGTCTTACTGTTGCTCCAAAGGGACGATATATGCAATTATTTCCCTAAAAAACATTTTGGATATACCTACTTCATTTGCAATTGATGTTAAAAATTGCTATAGAAAATTAGCTACATATCAATTTTCTTTGTAACAGTTTGAAATATCGCCTCTCAATTGAGTCAGTAAGATGCAAAGGGATGTAAATTACAAAACAAAAAATTAGCAGGAGAACCTCTCATCTGGTTTTATGCAAAGGATATTACTAGTAGCCCTGATGCATCTAAACAACCTTTACTTTATTAGAGACCATGCAAAAATTTGATGACTGCTGATTGGCTACCACGAAAAAAAGTCATCCATATCATTTAATGCTTACTTTACATTGTCTAATTCTAATTAGTGTTTCATTTTGAAACAAGATCTTCCAGATTATATTCGAGGGAAGAGGGGCATCAAAAACATTCAAACTTGAATCCAGAATTTCCGAGGAACGACATTTGTGCACGTGCGCTGGATATGGGAAAAAAACATGGGCGATGCATCTTCGTCTGCTGGCCAATCAGGAGTCCCCAAAATATTACAAGGTCCCTAGCTGAGTAAAGGTTGTTTATATGCAGCCCTGATAGATGCTGCTATACCACGGGATTTCGAGTAACCTTTCAATGAACGCCTACCTAGGACCAAAATTTTAAACAAGTTTTACCCACAACTTGACAATGTATTACATCCCTTTGCTTACCACTGCCTCAATTGTAGATAAAGATTAAAAGTACATTACGTGCTTTTATTTGTCCGATCATTTTGTGTGATGAAATTGGTAAAACTCATATGACATGTTTTTTAAAATTAAAGCATGTTAAATAATCTGAGAATTTTACCCAGCATATACATTGAACTGATAAAAACATCACGTACAATATATAAGAATTATTACAGTGCTCATACTTTCCCTAAAATACCAGATTTCAGTCTTATCTTTTCTGAGTACTCTCATAAACCCCAACCATAATCCCTTAAAATCTTTCTTCTAGTTATTAAATGATACTGAAATATCTTCACGTAAATAGGTTTATAACTAAAAAAATGTCCAGAATTGAGCAATAACTAACAAATCCACTAATAAAATATAATCCTAAGTAAGTTGCATCGTCGTAATCGCTAGATAAAATCCGCAAAGCAAACTTTGATAAAAGACTCATATAAAGAGCTGAAATGCGGCTGAGATTTTACTCATTTTAGTAAATCCAGAGAACTTGTTTAGTAAATAGTTTATTTTAAGGAAAATATAATTATTTAGATTTATGCAAACTAGATAAGACTGTAGCTGATTTAGAGATTTTTCTCAAACAGCATTAGAGCTGTTTTGTACTTGTTCTCATCAAAGTATTTTACAAAAGAGATCCTATTATATTTTGCTTCAAAATAACTTCGTTTTAGATACATTGTTGTGTTGTTTCATCATTTTAATATTAACACTTATTTTGCTTTATGTGGTTGTTCTTATTAATGATACTTGGAAGACAAGAGCTATGTAGGAATTAAATTAATAAAGCTGGGCACTTAAATTATTTAATTTTTGTTTTCTGATATAATCATAAAGATTAATATAAATAACTAAACTGTGACTTTTTACTAAGATTTGTACTTTTAAAACTAAGATTAGAGAACTTTTCTAGAAAATAGATCATATAGAGGAAAATAGCATTTCTTAGATTTAGGCAAACCAAATAAGACTATCGTTGACTTAAATGATTTTTCTCGAAAAGTATTAGAGCTGCTTTGCATTTCTTTTCTGTTACGAAGAATTTCGGAAAAGAGATCATTCTATATTTTATATAAAAATACCTTTGTTATCAACACATTTATTTTGTTTAGTTATAATGTTAATCTTAACATATTTTTTATTATTAAGGTTGTTCTTACTAATGACACTTGAAAGATCCAATTTACATGGGAAATATATTTCAATAATAAAACTAGACACTAAAATTCTTATTATTAATCTTTTCTGGAGACTTTTTTTTCTGATATAATCATGAACATTTATATAAATAACTGAAAATTCTGTTTTTCTCTGAGATTGTACTCATTATAGTAAGAGTAGCGAGCTTATTTAGTTAATATTTTACATAGAGGACAGAAGCGTTTTTTTTTTAAATTTATGCCTACAAGATAAGACTACAGCTGATTTAAAAGATTTTTCTTGAGAATCAGTTTTGTGTTAGATTTTTCACAAAGTATTTTACAAAAGAAAATTTATTACTATGATTATTATTATTTTGTTTTTTGCTTCACGATTAACTTGTTATTGAGACATTTATTTTGTTTTAAATCCTATTAACGAGACTCAAGGGATTTCAAATTTTATTCGGTGAATTGGGATTTTCGTTTTAATGGAGTTCAAGCAATGTAATGGCAAGAAAATTAGGAGTGGACTTTTATTTAGTTGAAACGGATATTTTGTTGCATAGGTAGTTACTGTAATGACATTTACTGTGATATTATTATTCACATTTTGCTTATTGTTGCTGCTGCTGCTATTACCATAAGAATATTTAAAAATGACTGCCATTTTGATTTTTTTCTATAAAGGAGGAGTGGAATAACGGGGGGGGGGGGGTTGCACTAAACTTAAATAATACAAAAAAAAAGCAAAAAATACTCCCACTTACATGTAAGAGGTGTATACTCAATCCAAACACTACCAATAACAGCGAAATCCACAACCACTTTCATGTAAGAAGAGTTCAATCTCGATAACTCGATAACTCACGATAACCCAGCCGGTCCTTTGGTACTTCGAGCTATTGAGAGTTGACTGAGCAATGATTTTCAAAAGCGAGGGAGGGGGAGAGCAATTGACCCCCTGACACCACTTAGTGACACACCTGGACTCAAATAATATGGTAGGGGAGGCCGGGTTAATTGGCATAAGGGGTTAGTTGGCATTGTGATTTTAAAAAACTCCACGTTTGATTCAAAGCGCCACTGAGCCTATCACGTGTTCATCATGGGTACGTTTATCTTGCATGAGAATGCCAGCTGAATCCAGCCATTGCTTTGAGTAGAAGGATTGAAAACGTGATATTCGTTTTAGTAGGAAAATTTTGATCATTTCGTATTTGTCGTTTTTTATAGTAGTGTATTCAAACAGAGGTAACATTCACAAGTTTTTAGTATTGTTGGGCATTTAGCTAAGAGGTTATAAGTCCATTTCTGCTGTATTTGATGAACATTCGTTTTGGTCGTCATGTTTATTTTACTTGCCGTGTTGGGGTTAGTTCGCATACGTACTCAGGGTCTAGTTGTCATAAGCTGACTGGGTATGTCAACGAACCCTGTAACAACGGATAAGTTAAGGTATGCCAACATTTCAAGGCAATGAAAATGAAATGTGTACTTAGCTCCACTGATGAAGAGGAGGATTATTAAATATGTAGAGAGTAAGAGAATAGTTTAGGTGGATTTGGGTTGAGTTTCTACAGTAATAATGATGAAGAACATCGAATTTTGCCTTTGCAATGTGAAGTTGGAGTGAAAACACTCAAACAAGAAAAAGGTCGTAGGGACTCAGAGTCATAAGATTGATGTTGGGGGTCTCATTGTGGGGGCTATGTAGCAGCGAAATACATTTACAGGGTATACATTGAAAAAAATATGGAAATTGGAGATGGGAAATTTAAAGTATCTAACGTGAAGAAATATAAGGGAAACTTGTGTTGGCCTGAAAATATGGACATAATCTGGTACAAATCTAATAAAATCATTAAAAAAGAAAACAAATGAACCATCCATTTTGATAAGCAGTGACGCCGCACTTAATTCAGTTGACATGTGATTTAATTGGCTGATTTGGTATTGACTTCTTATGATTTGTAAATTTTTGTCAATATACTTTTATTGTACTTGAAAATGTATTTTTGTTTTCTTTTTTTGACGCATACAATGTTTAATTTGAAGCACATTAATATTATTTCTAACTGCACCTTACATAAATACAAGTAGAAACGCTTGCCTCACATCATATGCCAACATACCCCAATACCCCACTATCTATGCTAACTAATCCCAACTCAAGGGTTAGTTGGCACTGTTGAGGCGTCTTCGTAAAATATATTTCACCAATTTCCCTGTGAATTTTAAATGATGCTCCCAGTGTTTTTTGTAGCCAAGAGTTACTTTATCAGAGACATATATCACTTTTACCGTAAATACTGTAGAAAAAACAGACAAATCAAAAAGTGAAAACTGTGCCAACTAGCCCCGGTCTCCCCTAAAGTTATTTAACCCAAGAAAGACTGAAACCTACCGTATACTAAAAAGACTGAAGTAACCAGTAATGCCCCTACCGATTTTTTCTTTTGCAAATTCTATTTAAAAATCTTATAAGTGAAACCACCTGCCCGATGCACATTTTATAAGACTAAATAAATCTGAGTGCATAATATTTTTATCTTTACGCACGAAAACATGGAGTTTAATTCCACAAGAGCAATCGATACCGTTTGGCTGATGAGCAGTAATTTAGACCAGTTTCGAACTGGCTGCGAACCGTTAAAGTGAATCCAGAGTCAGTAGTGATTTTTCTTTGCTATAAAGTATAGGACAAAGGTAGAACTTATTAGTATTTATAGCAAAACCAGCCGCCAGGGCGACTTCTATGCCTAGGGAAAACCGACTGTGCTGCTGGTGTTCACTGCTAACGGAGATAAAGTTTGGTTGACTTCTCCCCCTCCTTACCGCAGCCTGTGGCGTAAATCTAACTCGCCGCCTACGGCAGCTCTTCCATTGTTTATGTTTGTGCACAGAACCTTTTCCTGGAAGTGAAGAAGGATAACTTTGTAGCTTCACCTTGTAATTGACTCCTGAACCAACTTAAATCAATGAAAGAATATAATTAGACTTTTTTGGACTTAAAATATATTCCTTTAAAAAGGAGAATAGAAAAAAAATCATCGTAAAAAAAGCACTTCTCTTAAGTCCCTCGAAAAATTTGTACTCCTGGTGGGACTCATATTTGGCTCGTTTCCACTTTGGCCACTTGGCAGGCAAATTTCGAGATTTTGCAAAGAAGGAGGAAGAAAAAAAGAAAAAGCTTTTAACTAATATATTCGCCAACGGAAGTCATACAATTATACAACGTAGTCAAACACTTAACCTGAAAAATGTTGAATCTATCCATACCTGGTTCGATGACCAGTTTCTGTCGTTCACCAGGAGTAACGACGACATATATAGATAGATACATACACAGATGGATACCACGTCTTTTAACAATCTTACATGCCTCAGAAGTCATCCTGTCCTTCTAAGTATAAGGTTCAATATGTAAATTAACATTAGGCTAATGACCAAATATTTAAATAAGCACTTAAATATTGTAATAATATAAAAAGTCAAAAAGTCTCCATTATTAGTTCCGTTTATAATTATTCAAGTTATTGAACAACCAACTACCAGAGGGGCCACACAGGTTTTTTTAGTGTTCAAATATAAAAATAAAGAATCAAATTAAAAGTTTCTTCAGTCATTTTTTCGTTTTAAGAATCATTTGGATAAAGCCTGAGCAGTTTCAAAAAAAAAAAAAAAAATCACAACACTGAATTAATATGATCTGATCTACTTCCCTTTTAGATTTTTCTTCCCTTACCATCATGCTTCTTGCCTTGAACTTTTATTAATATCTTTTAAATCTGAAATAATAAAATAATATTTGAATCACTGAAGGAAAAAAAAAACCTTTATAATAAAAAGGAACAGCAAGAGCTTAAGTCTTTTCTGCATAAATTTCATTTGTGAATTCCATGAAATTCCTTCTGGAAGATAATAAAAAGTGTCTTTACTCAGTTTTTCTGCTTGTAAAGTAAACTTTCGTCTTGTTTCTAAGTGTAAAAGCATAAATGCTGTTAAACATGCTTCTTTATGCATTCAAAGCATGCCTAGCTTAGTCTTTATGATTACTTTGAGATTTCTTCTCCGAAAAATTTAAAAGAGTACCTTTTGTTTTGTAATAAAACCTTCCATAAAACGCGAAGAATTATGTTTTCTGTAGCATGTTATTCTATTCCCAAACGAATATTAAAGAAGTTCACAATAAAAATAAAGAAATGTCCTTTTGAAATGTGAGGTAAACTACGCACCTCGTATAATTATTTTTTTCTTTAGGAACTTTTAAAATCAAAATTTTAACTATTCATACCTGCCAGACTATGCAGCAAACCTCGTTCAAATAATGCTTAAAAATAGAATACGTCACGCCTTTTACTAATGGGTTTGTATGTGGGCCATTAAATTTGGCGAAACAGAACATTATTCAGTAAATTTTGTTTTATAATACAAATAGAACAAGCTAGCAATTTCTTTGATAGCAACAATAAGGGCACGTTCCGTCCAGGGCACTTTTTATTGCATGTCGTTCGTTTAATTTCATAAAACTGACTAACTGCTGATGTCTACATAGTCCTTGTGACAAATCTACTAATGTTGCTATCCAAAATAAAATTTCTAGCTTGTATCATTTGTATTTTTGAAAAAAAAAAATCTTGTGACAAAACTACTTAAAATGTCCCGTTGCATCACATGGACTGGCCCGTGTGAGTGTACATTACAGATATAACGTTAAATACTTTTTTCTTTAGAATGGAGCAAAAATTAATTAACTTTTTAAAACACAATCAGAAAGTAACAATTACCTACTTTGTTTAATTCCGAAAAAAAATATAATAAATATTCTAACCAATGACATTCTTAAACTTGAGTACTTTCAATACACTTAAAATATACTAGATGAGGAAAACTGATTGGAATACTTATGTCTTACATTTCGGATCCAATTTTGTCGTTAATTTGAACCTTCATTTAGCAAAAATATTCGTCCGTTATGTACCGATAGTGGATTTGTCAACACAAACTTAACGTATTTCTTGGCTACAGAGCAATTCCGCTCGTGTGCAGGTAAAAGGCAGTAACTGCAAATTTTCATTTTTTTTTTTTTTTTTTGCATTTTTGTTATCTAGGTTATCTTTACTGTACACGCTCTATTATTTGGTTTCCGCTGAGAAAAGGCGTGAAAAAAACGTCTAATTCCAATACTTCCCTATTGTTAGTATTGAATCCGAAACACGTTTTCTTCAAATATCCCGAAAACTCATTTCTGCAGATACTGCCGTTTACCTGCACACGGCAGAACTGAGTTACAAAATGTTATCTATCAGAACTAGGTTTTGAACTGTAAGGTTTTTTAACTGTTAAATAATTGCGATTCAAAATTGTTCAAATCAAAAAAAAAAAAATAATAAATATAGTAATGAGGTGTCCCTTGCCGAGATCTTTCGAACAAAAAGCTTTTGTTTAAATCAGAATATTAACTCAAAAATTAATAGGGGGCATAGACAGATACAAACAGAAACACATTTCCACTACCTCAAAATCCGACTTTATTGTTTAATACTTCAATCTATATTTAATATTTTTATTATATGTTCTTTTGTTTATAGCAATATTGTCAAGATTCATTAAGTCTTCTTTCATGCGTTTTTCGTCTTTTTTTTTTACGTTTACGGGAAAGAAGGTGAAAATCGAGCTGTAAAGTTTTTCTTGTACTCAAAAAATGATAATTCGAGAATGATACGGGCGTAACCATACCATCACACGGGCAACGCGAATAAATTATTATTTTTCAAGAACAACATTGTTTTTTTAGAAAAGTTGATGACTAAATATAATGGTTGTTTATATTCAAATACATCACAATTGAAAACCAAAGTTAATAATTCCGAAAATCAAGTGCAAATATATGCTCAAATCATGTTACACTGGTGCAAACAGTTTGAACAATCAGTATATTAAACATCTTGAATCTGGCATAATTTACAGATGGACATTTTAAGGAAAAGTGGGAAAAGACTGGCGAAGTATTTTAGAGAAAAATATAAGCAATGATATTTTTTTCCCGGGGTGAGGGGAAGGTCTGGGGAAATTCTCTGGGAGTCTTTCGAATTTCAAAAAGGGTCACGTCAGTGGAAGAATTTATTGCTTATCAGAAGATGAAAAAGGCGATCAAGAATTCATGACTTCATCTTCGAGTGGGGGGATGGACAGCTGCATATAATCTCCTATCTTCTCATAAAATCTTTGATATGGTCAATGCGAAGGGAGAGAATGGAATGCAGACACCCCGGAAGATGGACATTAAATGGACTTCGGGATTGTGGAGGAATTGTCCTTTCATATTGGAAGTTTATCCCATATTGCGAGGGATGTCCAGTATGATAAATGTGTATATATTATATATTTCTTTAAAAAAGTTGGATTTAATGGTTTATCTAATATGAGCGAAAGTATATTCATCAGAAAATCGTGCTTAATTTGGAAATAATAATTCATCTAAGTATATATACCAGCACTGTTAGTTGCCGTTCTCTGCTAATGCGTTTTCAGGTTATTTTGAAACTATTACCTTTTGGAGCATTTCAGCTAAGTTCGTGGTGCGTGCTAACTCGTGCGTTCGAATCCAACGATTAAAAAACACAAAAAAAGACTTAAGAACACCGCCACTAAAATCTTCTTTGTCAAGTAATGATTTTTTGAAATAGAAAAAAAATACTTATTTTAAAATGGAAGTAAAGTTTTTTAAGTCGTTACGTCGCCGGTGAATGAAAATTCCTTATTTTTATTGGTCGTAATTCCTTGAAGATTCTGCTGTGAAAAGCTCTTCCCGAAAACAATTTCAGGGTTTTTCAATGAATTAAAAAAAAAAACTAATAAGAAGAATTTTGGACCTATGTAAAATGAATATTGAACGTAATTCCCTTTTTTGCAAGCGGGTCACAAAGGCTCTCGTGTTGGGTATAACACTTAAAAAAATCAGTTTGCCATATTTCTTTCTAATTTCAGAAGAATTTTATGTTTTCAATTAGATAGACGCCTATAGTATTGAATTTAAATGAAGCATGTAGTTCTACAAATTTTGATCCCAATAAGAGTAACTACCGTTAGTCACGATTTCCATTTTTTTTTTTTTTTTTTAAAGTTCAAGCTGTTAAAAAGCCTGCAATTGTAAATTGTTAATATCTTTCGTCAATAATTTTGATCACAGTAGACTGAACAACGCAATTTTTTATCTCTTGTAAATAAAATAGTACAGTTATTATAAAAATAGGTTTTGCATTCATTCATAGCAAAATCAAATTATTTTTGTTGGCATCACATAATCTGAAAATACGTGCTCAAGCGTTTCTCATCTATACTAATAATATAAATCTGAAGAGTATGTTTGAACGTGCTAATATAAAATTTTAGTCAGAATACTCTAATTTTAATCAATTATTCTGATCATGATTTAATTCGAATAATGATAAAGTCATTTAAAGGTATCTTTTATTTACTTACTTTTGTTCAGTCGTGAATCTGGTTGCACAGCCAACCACAAACACATCCTCGTATTTTTCTAAATAAAACTACTCAAATTCTTTTCTTGAATTCTTTTAAGAAATTGCGTTTTTGCTCTGCCGTTGTTTATTGGTATAAAAGAAATCGATATACTTCCGATACTCAAGAAGATAAATCAAGAAAATCTAATCGATTGCATCGTTATCGCTATGGAAATCTGTAACTTCTCGGGCTTTAGAAGAAAGTGACTTTTCTGTATCCCAATGTACTTCTTTCAGGTATCTTGGGATCTGAACACTTTATCACGTAGCCTTAACCTTGTTAGAGACAATTTTGCAGTTAAGCTTTTTCCTAGCCCATCTCATAGCAGTTGAGACCCGAAACGTGAGGTTGACTTGAAACGATATCTTCTAAAATTGTGCCGATAGGAAGTTAGAAATTGGCTCAAAAGAGAAAATTGCGACGACTTCGGAGAGCAGAAGAAATACTGATAAATGCGCTATTCTTTCCGAAATTTCCTCTCGAAGCCAAAATCTTGAAAATAGTGCGATTCTAGAATAAGCTGTAAAGAAAAATAGATGGTTTCGGAAATTCGTAAGCGAAAAGTCAAACTTTATTGGGGATGAACATCATATTCAAATACCGTAAAATGTGGATTTTTTTCATATGATGACTTAATTTTAACTTGTAATTAGTAAGGGAATCAGTTTAAGAAGAATCTTTAAAATTAAAATAGTCTCAAAAAAAAAAAATAATTCTAAATCTATTTTTTGAAAGAATATAACATGAGTTTATTTGAAATTTGTTTGGTTTTTGACCAATAAAAAAACTGATAAACGTTTTGCTTTGACAAAAGATTCATTTTATTTTATAATTACATTTTAGCATTGCATTTGAAATTGAAAATATAATTTCCTGGACACATTAACTATAGGATAACGTGGGAGGCATTTGTTTGGATCATGTGGTTCATGCTCGGGTCATGTATTGAGTCAAGACCTCTAAAACCGTTAAGAGTTTTTAAATTATGCTAAAACTTTTTGCAAATGTAAAATAAAATCCAGAAGGATGCTTTATGCCAGCAGTCGGCAACTGGTAGGACCACGGTCCAGTTTCAGACCAAGGAACGTCAAAAACTGGGCCGCCAGAATATGTTTTGAAAGAATGAGTTAAATAACTTAATAATTTGAAAATATTTTTTTTCGTAGGCAACAGTATCTTTAGGAGCAAATTTTATCACTTTTCCTGGTATTTTAGAAGTAAATTTCGTGACTGATTTAAGTCCCCTTAAGGTGAGTGTTGAATACTAGTGTTTGTTTTTTGGGACCTGGAGAAGAACTTTTAAAAGTATCCGGACAACAACTAAAATTACTTGCAGACGCTGCTTAAAATCAACAAACAAGCAAGAAACTAAAGAAGATGCACTATAAATTAATCGATATTAAAGAAGAAAGAAAAAAAACATAAATAGATGTTCGATACATAATGAATTCAAAGCACAGATACATCTTACCATAAAACGTACTGTTTTTTACGGTATTTCGGCATTATATGATGATAAAAAGTACAAGACCATATGATTATAACAATAATAACCATAGGAATAGTTTAAGTCCAAAACTGTCAATTGGAATAGCAGTAAATGTAAATTATAGCTATACTATATATCTAAATATCTTTGCTAAATTAATTAGTTTAACTATAAACAGTTTAACTAGAGCAACATGGAATTTACATAAAAGGTTTTGATAATCCACGCAGTTTTAAATTCGAAATAAATATATTCTTTAAGCTTTGCATTGGTATGGTTAGGTATTACGCATTTCTGATTAAATTTGTCATGGTTGCATAATTTTCTCCTTCGTTTCTTTTTTCCCCTCCTCTATAACTGCCATGGTACCCTTCACCCGGTTAAGGTAGAAATGGCAGGAACAAAGGTATCATTGGTTAAAATAAAATGAAATAGCTACGTAGTAGTCTTAACACCGACTATCAACTTCAGGAGTAACTTAAAATGATGATAAGTTTAAAAAAGGAACCGGACATCAAGGGACGGTCAAATGAAAACAAAAAGCAATTGTGATTGCTCAAAAAAGAATATCTATAAATATAATTTGAAATCTGACATTCTTAAATTCAAATTATGTTTTTTGCAATCACGAGTTGCGACAGGACCGACGACCTTACTCATTGGGATCTATTGTTTCTAGAAACGGCTGTTGTCCTCCTAAGCCTGCCTCTCCTCCTGGGTGGTTACGTGTGTGTATGTGGGGAAATGGACGCCACTTCCCAGGAGGAGGGCATTCTGGTGGACAATGCTGCTAGTGGAGGCTCAGGACCAGAGAAGCAGCTTATACATGGGCCGGTGGATTGCTGTGCTGCAGACGCCCCCTGGTCCATCCTGAAAAAGGAACCGGACATCATGGACGGTCAAATAAAAACAATAAGCGATCGTGATTGCTCAAAATATGTAAATAATCCATACCTCCAAGCATCCTAAACTGAGAGTCAAATAATCTAGTTATGTAACGTTTGTTTAAAAAATATTCCAATAAAAATAGATATACTCATGATTGAACTCGAATTATGGAGTTATTCTATAATAATGCCTTAAGATTTCTTTAACCATATCCGTATTTCATAATAAAATGGTTTCATAACTATATGATCGCTAGACCAATACTAACTTAGCCCAAGAGTAATTTTGCGTCTTACAAGGCTGATATAAATTTCAAAAACTACTAATTTAAAATATCTCCAAGCATCCCATATATATATATATATATTATATATATATATATATATATATATATATATATATATATATTTATTTATTATTTATTTATTTATTTATTTATTTATTTATTTATTTATTTATTTATTTATTTATTTATTTTATATATATATATATATATATATATATATATATATATATATATATATATATATATATATATATATATATATATAGTTTTTAATGACATAAGATAGAGAATATAACGAGGAGAAAAATATATCATCAGAAGATGTCCGGTAGTGCAATATCTTATCAACCTAAGAGTCTTCAAGTAAAATCAGACATTGTAGCAAATGGTTTATGTCCATGACTTTGTCCTTTCTAATGAGCGGGTAGTATTAATTCACAAAAATGAGGACATGGCTATGTATTACTTCCTGATTTTCTACCGAGGTCTCTGGAGCATAAATAGAACTTTACAACAATAAGTGACAATAGACACGAAAAATGTTTTGTAAATGAGTCTCAGTGCATAAAAATGCTGCTCCAGAGGTGTTCAGAAATAAAGAAGAATGTGTTTTAAGAATATATCGGCGTTTCGCAACCTTTTCAATCACATTTTTAATATGTAGTTTCCAGCATGTCCAAACTAATAGATAAATAATTAAATTGGATTAGTCCTAACAGTGTGTGGGAGGATCCTTACAGGAGAGTGCTCCTTAAGGAACACAATCCAATGAACGAACAGTTAGTAATTTCTTTTTAATATTTTTTGATGGACTGACAGTAGCAACTCTGTTCTGTACAAATACATTTTTTAAAAATATAAATTGTGTTTAGTCATTGATTAGACGCATTCTTATACCAGTTTAATGCAGTGATTTTTATTTAATGCTCAACAAGCAAAAGCAGAACTACAGAATATCTGAAAGTCACGCGACCCATTATAAAACATTTTATTTAAAATTACTACCGCTTTCAGATACAAATTATTTATCTTGTTAGCAACGCTATTTGTTTTAAAATGGAGAACCTACTGTTTTTATTTTTATTTTAACTTTGATTGACATCGTCCGTAGCTTTTAGTTTGTAGAAAGGTCAGGATGGATTTCCCTCATAATTAGTAATTTTCGCCAAATGCAAAATCTTTTCATGATGAATGTGTGGAGTTTTGGAGGACCCGAATTCTTGTATTTTGGACTACTAACATAGCACTAGAGTTGAAATAGCTGTTTCGTTTAAAAATAACATTGACTCATATTTTTCAATTCTATTTCCATCATTGAGTCTAAACAATCGACAACAATTTAATTGTTTAATTCGGATCAGTATCGATTATTAAATAATACGAACACGATAAGAGTGCAACTCTTATTGTGTTTTCAAATTTTTTTAGAGCTCTTTGACAAGTTCCATATGATAAATAGCTCCTTAATGCCCCTTTTCGTTGACTCTTTTGCATTAACTTCACATTTTGCCTTTCACTTTGAGCAGCAGAGACTGTCTTCTCCGCTCTCCAACATTCCTAGTTTTCCCGAAAACTAGACATTTACTCGACATTAAAATACTTTTGAAACTAAATATTGGAAGCCTTAACAACGGTTTCCAAAGAATCAGTTGTAAAAATTTTCCCAGTATTGAAATTTCTCTACTACTGGGAAAAATAATTTTATCAATACGAGACACTAGACGCTACTGAAAGTGTAAGTGTTCAATATTAAAAATCTCTGTTGATAAAACTAAGAAAAATAGTTTTTGACAACAAGACGAACTAAAAGCTTCTAAAAGTGTCAGTGAGCATTGAAATTCATTGAAACTGGAAAATAATGTTGACAACAGAACAAACTAATTACTATTGAAAGAGTATCAGTGCACATGAAAATTCTCTGAAACTTGGAAAAATGATTTTGACAACACGACAAACTAGAAGCTAATGGAAGTGTAAGCGTTCAATATTAAAAATTCTCTAAAACTGGGGAAAATCATTTCGACAAGACGTCGAACTAAAAGCTTCTGAAAGTGTCAGTGCGCATCGAAATTCTTTGAAACTGGGAAAAATAACGTTGACGACGAGACAAACTAAAGACTATTGATACTGTCAGTGCTCATGGAAATTCTCTGCAACTCGGAAAAATAATTTTGACAACACGACATACTATATATATGAAAAAATAAATAACATATATTATATATATATATATTTATATATATATAAATATATATATAACTATATATATATATATATATATATAATATATATATATATATATATATATATATATATATATATATATATGTATATAAATATATATATATATATATATATATATATAAATATATATATAACTAAATATATATATATATATATATATATATATAATATATATATATATATATATATATATATATATATATTATATATATATATATATATATATCTATATATTATATATATATATATATATATATATATATATATATATATATATATGAAAATATAAAAGCCTCTAAAAGCGTCAGTATGAATGGAGTATGAAAATATAAACTGTCACCCCAAAAAGTGTAGTGTTGCCAGCGAATGGAATAATTTGTATTAAAGTTACAGTTTTTCAGATAAAATATTTTAAAACGGGCTGCCTAAATTCCGGGTCATACTGTATAACAGTTCCCCAATTTTTCAGTAACGGCTAAATTCCATAATAAGAAATATGTTTTATAAACATGTAACATATGTTGCAGTTTTGAACAATATCATGAATTTCTGTAAATGAAATTGTACTTAAGTGTTTCTTTACTGATTTGATTACCCTGTAGTCTGCCCACAGATTATATGGAATTGACAAATCGTCCAGTTAAGACGAGTCTATCTGAATGAAGGGGGAAACGCAAAAAAACTGGGTGCTCTTGCTCCGCTCATTTGAATGTGCATCTGCTTAGTTTAAAGGCTAACATACATGTGCAAAAACTGGCACCCCTGAAAACTAAAAGCTGCGTCCATTTCTTCCTGTAAACCGGATGTTTACCTTTCTATCTAATATGAGGTTGTGAGAAGCAAAGGGATGCAAGTGGAAAATTAAAAATTTGGAGATAACCAGTATAAATGGTAGGTGAACTCTCCTCTGTCTTGAGGAAAGAAATGGTTCTTTTATCCCTGGTAGGTGCTGGTGTATAGCATGATTTAGAAAAAAATTCAATGAAAATCTACCTAGGATCTGATCTTTAAACACGTTTTACTCGAAACTTAAAACTAGGATTTGATCTTTAAACGCGTTTTACCCGAAACTTAAAACTATGATCTGATCTTTAAGCGTGTTTTACTCGAAACTTAAAACGTGGATCTTATCTTTAAACGCGTTTTACTCGAAACTTAAAATAGTCCACTTGCATTTCTTTGCTTCGCACTGCCGCATATGTGGTCAGACAGGATGTACGAGAAACATAACAGTAATTTAAATAGTTCTGCTTCTTCAAAAACCTCGATTGATAGAAAAAAATAAAAAAGAATAGTGAAGCAATCAGTTTCAGTAGAAAAGCAGTTTACAGTAACATTATAATAAATCATGCATATATTTACAAGAACTTATTTTCCGAAGAATTTATAACAGTAAATAAATTGCATTATAAATCCTACTGTTCCCTTTTAAAATAGCACTAAAGTGCTCAAGCCACCTCCAAGATGATTTATTTCTCTCACGTGGACTTGACAACTTGATGTGCAAAATTCTTTACGGTGAGAATTGCGATCTTGTTTGCATATCACTCATAGAAAACGCCTGCACTGCTTTGGAAAGCCACAAAAACGTTCAAAGCATTTTGAATGAAAATAAAAATAAATCTTTGACTTGATGAATGTACGAAAGGTACAGAAATGTAGAGAAAGAGCAGGATGGAGGATTTAGTTTATATTTGTGATGTGCTAAATAGCTTAAAAATGATTATACTTAATGATTTAAATATTGTCACGAATAATGTGATTTTATTTTACGAATAAAATATCACTAGGAATCAATCTGATTTCACGTAGTAAATGAAATATTATTAAGAATTACTTTACGAATGAAATATTGTTATGAAATAATACAATTTTACTGTACTAATGAAGTATTATGAATTAATATGGTTTTATTTTACGTATGAAGAATGATTATGAGTTAATTAGGTTTTATGTTTCGAAAAAAAAAAACTATTATTATGAATTAATACGATTTTACTATTTATTTCGAATAAAATATTATTCATTAATATAACTTTGCTTTACGAATAAAATATTATGAGTATACATAATTTTAATTTACGAATGAAATATAACGATTAAATATGGTTTTATTTCACGAATAAAAGATAATGATTAAATATGGTTTTACTTTACGAATGAAATATTATGAGTTAATAAAATTTTACTTTACGAATAAAATATCATAAATTAATGTAATTTTACTTAACGAATAAAATATAATGAATTAATATAATTTACTTTACGAATGAAATATTATGAATTAATATGGTTTTACTTTACGAATGAAACATTATGAGTTAATATAACTTTACTTAACGAGTAAAATATTATGAACTAATATGGTTTTACTTTACGAATAAACTATTATGAATTTATTTATTTCAATTATGAAATACTATTATGAATGAATGGAATTTAACTTCACTTGACAAATGGGTTTTTCCTGTTTCCATCCTAATCTCTAGAGTATAGAGAAACACAGGGTAAATTTAAATAAATTTTCATTCGCTATCAAAACTGTCACAAAGTCAAACTTTTCATAACCAGACACTCAGGGGTTGTAGTGTTGGTGACAATGCACAACATTTTGTGTCAAAATGTACCCAAAATGAATTAGAAGGATCTAAAGATGAAACATTGAAATTATGTTTTCCTTCGCTTCAACTGATCCTATATTCGCAAGAAAATTCCCTTCAAATTGTACCCTGAAACTTTTTTTTTTGATTGAATAATATATAAATTATGTACATTCAAACGAACTTAAAATATCTCTGAATTATGATGACGACTCCAAGAACTGGAAGTAACTGATCTAAATATACATTTTCATTGATTTTTGCAATATAGTTTAAATATTTTCAACACTTATATTTTAAAATGATTATAAAATTAAAGTCATATACGTGCAAACATTTCAAAACGATTATAAAATTAAAGTCATATACGTGCAACCTACTGTTTAAGCATATTTTGAGCTTTCATCAGTTTTCTGAAATTTATTTACATCAGTAGCTACTCGTAGAGAAAACAAACAGAGAATAAATTTTACTAACAATCGCTTTCAATTTTAGATATATGTTCATTTACAAGTTGTGATGATAACTAATCAAAATATCCTCTAAACTACACAACAAAGCACTTAAATTTCAAAGTATAGTAGGTTATTTTGTTGTTTAAGCATTCATAAAAGCATTAACTTAACTTCCGAAACAAGAGTTATGCATAAAAGCTGCAGTTTTGCATAACAAACATTACACTACGAGAGTCCTAACAAAGACATATGATCTGAAACAATTGCTTGGGATTTCCAGAAATCCTCCTAGAAGTTGTTTCTAACAATAACAAGTTAATTAGCCTTTTAAATTTACTGTAATGTTGCTTTATATGCTTAAATTTAAAGATGGGTGCACAAAAGGCATGCACATTCATTTAGCCATCACTTTGTGACGAATGCATTCAATTTCGGAATCGAAAGATAGCAGCAAATACATGTTCTCTGAAATAGCTTATGGTAGAATAAGGGTCTAACATTGGCGCTTGGCATCTTGTTTATTTTCTGTGCTGACCAAGCTAAAACTCCGCGTTCAGGTAATTGTCTGGATTTACAAAACAAAAAACAGGTTCAATGGAGCACAGAATTTGGAAAAGGTTGGAGAAAAGGCTTTGATGTTACAAAGAAACCCGTTATCAAGTCAAAAATAAGTGAACTTATGAGTGAAAGAACATTCAAAAAGGCATCTCTAATTATAAACTTATGGTCACCTCGAATTAATTGAAAAGAAATTTACTGATAACCTCAAATGGTTATGCAAACGTTTTCAAAATGTATGCATGATTAGCTCATAAGTTGCATACTTCCTGCAGATTGCATTTAATCATGCAACACTAAATATAAAGTTGAAGAAAAAAAAATCTTTAGTTTTTATAAATGCTTGTTTTTTTTCTCCATTTTGCTAGATTTTAAGCTTTTTTTTTTCTTTTTTGCTTTACTTGAGCTTTGTTTTCGTGCTTAGAAAGCAGTAAATGCTATAATTTTAATTGTCGAGAGATCAACAAGAGGACAGCATTTATGATGATTAATTTTTGAAACTAAATTTGGCCAGAAGTGGCCAAACTTCGCCAAGAGTGGTGGCGGTTTTTGTTGATTTTTAAACTTATTAGATAAGTAAAGATTTTTTCTATAATTTTCCGGCAATTCCGAATTAAACACATGAAGTTTTTCCAGGCAGTTTTTAGTTAGTCAACTGTAAGTAAGATAATCTGTGTTTAGCTCTGTTGTGAAGTCTATGATGTGTTTTTTATTGGTAATCTCTCGCATTTGGGAGTAAATACAAATTTACCGCAGTATTTATAGCCTGTTATATATTCTTTATTGATGGGACGGATATTTTAGCAGTTGTACGGAGTTTATTTGTAGAAAAATTGCAGTGTTTTATAAGACATTAATCGCCATTTCAAGGATACCTTAATTTAAGGCAGCCTCGTTGCAGTTCATAAAATTACGAATATGCCTGCTTGGAGTATCCGTGTGTGGTAATAAAAACATATTTGCAAAATTAGAACTGAAAGAAAAGATTAAACTAAAAAATATACGCTGACATTATTTTTTTCTTTACCTCCTTTTAGAAAGTTTCTATTAATACCCGAATTCACTACTAGCTTTATAATCATTTATTGAAAGACTCTCGGGAACGAAATAATCTTTTGAGATTACATTTATGTTTTGAACGGATTAATATCATTTTTTATGATTTCTACTAAGTCCTTAAATTGGATTTTCTCTAGAGCTTTTAGAGAAAGTTTTTGAAAAATGATCAACTTTTTATATCGAAAAATACAATAGATTGTTATTACCAAGAAACAAAAGTTTGACCTTTGAGTCGTCAATATTATTAAATCTGAGCAAGTAATTAATATAGATACATACATACATACATACATATATACATATCATATTAAAAAAGAAAATTACAATACCGCCAAAAAAAAAAAAAAAAAAGCAAGCATCGCTTTTATCTGTAAAAGTCAGTTGTATCATTAATAATAGTCCTTTTTAATAACTTTTTAAGTTACTTCAAACATTTATAGTGATGGTATTAGTGTTAGACATCTTTATTTTTATATTAAGTACAGTGACTCAATATCAACTACCTAATAATAACGGTATCAGGAGCTTCTTTTGTAGTTGATTACGAATTGCGTTAATTAGACTTTCTAGCACTGTTATTTATTAGGTGCACTCCATTGAAAATTAATCTGTACTTATCCATTTCATGCAATCTTTATTAGCGACATTCATCATGCGCATGAAAAATATTCGAAAAAAAGAACTTTAAATTTAAAGGGTTTTTTTTTTCCTGATATTCCGCTAATGGTCACATCGGCTGTATAATTTTTTTATAACTTTGTCGACTGCGAACGGGAAATGGATAACTAATAATCAGAGCTTTGTATTTTAGAGAAGCAGATATTTAACATTGCTGATTTCAAAATTGGTATGAGTGTATTCACTTTTTTGGTCGCTGAAACTTTTTTACACGTTCAATGGGGCGAATAAATTTTTCCTTTAAATGCAAACTGAAGTATTAACATGAACTGGTGACTATTTGGTGATGCAACAGCAAAATTTTTGTTCATTATCATCTGTCGCCAACAATGGCTCGGTCTTTAAGTTGGCGACAAATTTGGCAGCAAAAACGCGACGCTGCATTCAAATATCTATGTATTGTATCCTCAGAGCCAACATTAAGCCATCAAATTCCAGGAATAAGAGTAATATATCCTACCTTGCTTTGAAGTGACATTATTACGTAAATGTATCTGGGTGTTTGTATGTGTGTGTGTTTGTGTGTACGTTCCTTATACGAGTACAAATGTTTACTTCAGCTCTCGTCCAATTTGAACCCATAAGTCTATTGATGCTCAGGAATATCCATTAGCGGGTTCTTGCCCAAAAAATCAGTAAAACAGAATGTTTGCACGTATTAAAAACAAGGACTCAATATTTTTAATTTAAAAAAGTCAAAAGAGGTACAGTAATAGACATAAACATTGTTAATTTCTACACGTTGACGGAGAATTAACACTATTTCTTCTTCAATTTAATTCTGATTGTTTAACATGAGTCCTTAGACACGACTTTTATTTTCGAGGCAGACCGTGTTGCGATGGGCAGCGCAGGAAGTATGAAATAAACATGTTTAGGAAGCCTTTATTAAATATAAAAAGCATTTTAATCAAAATCCTTTAATAGTGCTTTTTATTTAATAGAAATCCTTTTAGATATAAACATTTTTGCATAATAAATTATAAATTATGTTTGTATTATTCTTTGTTTCACTTTTTATTTGCAAATTTAAAGTCTCATAGAAACTCTTTAAAAATGAAGTAAGGTGAAAAAAAAAGGCTATGTTAAATACATGAAACTTCGCGTAAAAAAGTAATAAGATTTTAATAGCCCTTGTTCTGAAATACCTGATACAGCTGTTTTAACAAAACGGCCTAAATTTAATTCGCAGGTTGATGTTAGAAGAAAATATTACTTGCACTCGCAATAACAAGTTCGGTCTATCAAAATTTATAAGGCAACATTCCGACTTTGAATTGCTTTTTAACAGTTCCGAGAGCAGTAGAAACACCTTTTCGCGATAGTAAACTGCCATTAAATACTGAAAAAGTCTCGCTTAATGGCGTTTAATATCGATTTTATAAGTTGCATTAATCGATTAAAAAATCTTACACTGTGGCTCTTTTAAATAGCGGCTTTTATTGGTAAACTCCGTACTTTAATCTACTTTGCCTGCACATAAATTTTCATTCTCTATAAAGGAGGATCTACGGGGTAAAAGGAGAAAAAGGAATTTTAACTTGGAGAAAAGTAGTAAACTAATTAAGTTGGAATATTTCTTAATTAAATCTTACTATTTTGAACACAATAAAATGATTTACTTGAGAATAAACAACAAGGTTTTTTTAACAAGGTTAAACAATTTGTTAGATAAAAAATATAAATGTTTGATGAATCTAATAAATATCGTGAAATGTAATTTATTTGATTAAAGGTAATTTTAATAAATACAGCGTGTGTTTAATATAGTCTTGCTCTGATTTTTAAAGAAAGTTCATGTAAAAAAGAATGTAGGATTATATATGATTATTTTTTTTTTATTATTTTGATCCTTGTATTATCAAAGCGTTTTCCCCTTTGGTACAATAATAACTAAAGGCATATAGAACGAAACGTATCGTTCGTAACGTAATCGAAAACGTAAAATGGCGCCCATGAAAGAAAAAAATTACAGAAAAGCGCAATAGGGTTTAGAGGATCACCCTTTGATCTTTTGGCATAAGAAATTATTGTCGAAGAACTTCGAGAAACAGCGCAAGGAAGTTTAGAGGATCAACTTTTGATCTTTTGGCGTTAGAAATTATTTTCAATTTTAGCATGGATATTATATATTCGTACGAGGATTGTTATGATTACCCTATTCCCTCCCTGAAGGTAAATTCTGGCTGCGTTAGTGCCTGACGCGAAGTTGAAAACCATTTGAATGTTCTCAGAATTACGAAAGGGATCGGATAGACGTAGAATTATATTAACTTGTAAAAACCTTATTACTATTCCCCCCCCCCTTTTTTTGAGCAACCACAATTGCTAATTGTTTTCACTTGACCGTCCTTGACGTTTTGGTTCCTTTTTCAATCCCACCGTCCTCTGCAGGTGTGACTCCTCTGGTCCTGAGCACTGTCCCCCCGCAGTCGCTTCTCCTCATTGGTGGCGTCTATGTGCTACACACACGCACGTTCATACACATACATAATCCCACACATACACACACGCTTTTACACACATACACACACGCCAACGTGCATACACCCAATATACGCATACACACACAAGCCTACGCATACAAATACACAGCTATACACACTTAACCGCCCAAAAGGGGAGGGGTAGACTTGGAGGGACAGGAGCCGTTTCTAGAAACAAGTGAGTAAGGATAGCAACCAATGAGTAGGGTTCTGTCGCAACTCGTGATTGCGAAAAACATAATTTGAATTCCAAATTTCAGAATTCAAATTAATTCATTTTTTCTTTTTCCGATGTTTCATTTAAATTCTTTTACGATGTCATTAAAATTATTGAAACTGTGAAGAATTATGGCGCTAACCGAATCTTCACACGGCAGTTTGTTGCTTTTCTATGATTTTCTTAAAATCTGTCAAAGGTTTTTCGGACACCCTGTTTGTTTTACTCAATTTGCAAAAACATTTACTCCCGCAACTATCAATTTAACCCGTGCGTGTATAGTAAATCAATGGTTCGCTGTTTATTTCGTAAACGAAAGAAAACAGAAACTAGACTAAATACTGGAATGTATTATACAATAAACAGCCAAACATTTTCATCCTTAAGCTACTGCTTACATTCGTATAAATAAGTCGTCATAAATTACTTCCGCTGCTATCAATCTAACCCGTACGTGGATAGTAAATCAGTGGTTTGTAGTCTATTGTAGTCTATTTCATAAACGAAAGAAAAAAAAAACTGGATTTAATACTGGAATGTATTATACAATACACAGTCAAACGTTTTCATCCTTAAGCTACTGTTTACATTCCTATAAATAAGTCGTCATAAATTACTTCCTCTGCTATCAAACCCGTACGTGTATAGTAAATCAGTGGTTTGTAGTCTGTTTCGTAAACGAAAGAAAAAAAACTGGATTTAAAACTGGAATGTATTATACAATACACAGTCAAACGTTTTCATCCTCAAGCTACTGTTTACATTCCTATAAATAAGTCGTTATAAATTACTCCCTCTGCTATCAAACCTGTACGTGTATAGTAAATCAGTGGTTTGTAGTCTATTTCGTAAACGAAAGAAAAAAAACTGGATTTAATACTGGAATGTATTATACAATACACAGTCAAACGTTTTCATCCTTAAGCTACTGTTTACATTCCTATAAATAAGTCGTCATAAATTACTTCCTCTGCTATCAAACCCGTACGTGTATAGTGAATCAGTGGTTTGTAGTCTGTTTCGTAAACGAAAGAAAAAAAACTGGATTTAAAACTGGAATGTATTATACAATACACAGTCAAACGTTTTCATCCTCAAGCTACTGTTTACATTCCTATAAATAAGTCGTTATAAATTACTCCCTCTGCTATCAAACCTGTACGTGTATAGTAAATCAGTGGTTTGTAGTCTATTTCGTAAACGAAAGAAAAAAAACTGGATTTAATACTGGAATGTATTATACAATACACAGTCAAACGTTTTCATCCTTAAGCTACTGTTTACATTCCTATAAATAAGTCGTCATAAATTACTCCCGCTGCTATCAATCTAACCCGTACGTGTATAGTAAATCAGTGGTTTGTAGTCTATTTCGTAAACGAAAGAAAAAAAAAACTGGATTTAATACTGTAATGTATTATACAATACACAGTCAAATGTTTTCATCCTTAAGCTACTGTTTACATTCCTATAAATAAGTCATCATAAATTACTCCCGCTGCTATCAATCTAACCCGTACGTGTATAGTAAATCAGTGGTTTGTAGTATATTTCGTAAACGAAAGAAAAACAAACTGGATTTAATACTGGAATGTATTATACAATACACAGTCAAACATTTTCATCCTTAAGCTACTATTTACATTCCTATAAATATGTCGTCATAAATTACTCCCGCTGCTATCAATCTAACCCGTACGTGTATAGTAAATCAGTGGTTTTAGTCTATTTCATAAACGAAAGAAAAAAAAAACTGGATTTAATACTGAAATGTATTATACAATACACAGTCAAACGTTTTCATCCTTAAGCTACTGTTTACATTCCTATGAATAAGTCGTGATAAATTACTCCCGCTGCTATCAAACCAGTACGTGTATAGTAAATCAGTGGTTTGTAGTCTACTTCGTAAACGCAAGAAAAATAAACTGGACTTAACACTGTAATGTTTTATACAATACATAGTCAAACGTTTTCATCCTGAAGCTACTGCTTAAATTCCTATGAATAAGTCATTATAAATTTAGATTCAATAAATATTCATTGCAGAACAAATAAATTACATTATAAAATACGCTTTTCTTGATTTCAATGAAACATTTATCTTTCTTTGCGATGCTTCAGATATAGTCAGCAATGCATCAGTTATGTTTTCAACCATAAAACTTTAAGCCGTGCTGCAACAAACATTTCAAACATTTTCCGGAAGGCGATTTGTTTGAACTTTGTGTAAAATATCGCGTTGGAAATTTTCATGACTTTCAAAGTTTGTGTTCGTGATGTTCTTCCAAAATTGAAAAGTCCACTTTTATAAGAGTTATCTGTATCTTCGTTTTAAAAAATGCACAAAAACTGCAGGAGATTTTTTTTTGACAGGCGTATATGGTCAGTTTGTTTTTCTTGGATTGAATTTCTTTAAAGATGCAGATATAATATTTGCGATTTTGTGAATCAAGTAACAATTACAGAATATTATCAATACTAAAGCTGTTTTTTTTTTGCAAGATACACATTAAAATGTTTTTAAATGAATAATAGTTCTATAATCGTTGTCAGACAATTATGATATCTTTGTTTTAAAAAAATGACAGATTTTAGTACGGTTCTTTTACCACATTAAACGATATCACATGACTTCCTTTTACTCCAATTTAATGTCATTTCCACATTACTGGCAATTTTAATGTAATTAAATAGTTTACTCTTTAAATATCACCAGTGGCGAAATTGAAATCAGATTTAAAAACAAAAAATCGCCAAATTTTCTCGCCAAGTTGGCAACAAAAAGAGTGGCGATAACACCACTTGTGTTTACATCTAAATTAACAATGATTTCCCCCAAAAAAGGGTCAAAAGCCCCCTTTAGAAACACCCGAATGCAATCAAAAGAAGTGGTGCACAACTAGACCCCACTAGGAGTCTACGTACTAAATTTCAACTTTCTAGGACATACCGTTCTTGAGTTATGCGCCATACATACGCACATACATACGTACATACAGACGTCACGAGAAAACTCGTTGTAGTTAACTCGGGAATCGTCGAAATGGATATTTCGCGTATCTATGCGTTCTTAGGCACTTATTGACGTGTCGAGGACATGTCGAGTTGAAAAAAAAAAACTCATCATTAATTAGGGGGTGAGTAAAATGGAAATAAGGGTCAATTTCTGTGTGATTTTTTTTTTTTTTTTTGCGAATAATATACTTCCTTTTTTGTAAAAGGAAGTAAAAATTTGATAGAAAGAAAAATCCATTTCTTTCATCATAAAATTATTGTAACATTACGCATTTAAAATATTAGCTTTGCGAAATTGAATTCAAAATTTAATTCTGCAAATTATTCAAATGATATCTTTCAATTACATAACCTTTTTAAACCGCCATTTCTTAGATCATTAAACAATTATAATGTTGCATAGCAATCTGAAAAAACCACAGTTGTGGTACAGTATGGGGATACAAAAAAATCTTTTTAGGCACTTATATTTAACTAGAAAATCGCCCGTCAAGATATGACGGTGAAAATTGCTTCTACCTATGAACGAAGCAATTGCCTGTTTGATGATATTTTGATAGTTGAAATTTTAACTCTAGTCCCAGTGGATTAACTCTAAAATCTAGTAGATAGCGTTCATTGTCGACCCCTCTTTCATTTCTTCATTTCCCTGAGATTACACAGTAGGGGCCGTGGTTGCCTGATCGGTAGAGTGTCGGATTCAGGGCCGGAGTGTCCTGAGTTCGACCCTCGATGGTCGAAGACCCACCTGATAAAGTTTGGTACTAGATTAATGGAGATACCAAAGATAAGGGTTTGATGAATGAGTGCATGAAAAAAGGTTAAGAAACAAAAAATGCTGGTTTATTGTCACAATAAAAATAATATATGCCATGATCAAAAAAATATAGTGGTGTGTACATAAACTATAGCCATTACTTAAATAATTACTGTTAGACCTTGCTGATCAGCAAAAAGATTAAAATGATAATTTACATATCAGAATTAAAATATGATGAGCATTCAGAAATTATTATACTACATTTAGCTTTAAACTATTGCTGCACAATTGATCTACTTACAGATGATATGGAATGTTACAAAAATAAATCAAACATACAACCTCTAATGTCCAGATGCACGTGGATCGACGACACTTTCACTTTTCTAACTCAAATATTATTTTCACAAAAAAAAAAAACATACAAATCGCCCCGCACACGATTTGGTGATCGGTTGTTGATTTTTCTTGAATGCGTTTTGTTACTGGATAGTTAAATACTTTCTGGATGCATCAGGATTTCCATTCATGAACATCGTGTTCATAAGATGCACATGAGCCGGCAAGGGAACGTAGACAGTTCTATCTTTCCATACGGCGTCTGCATCACTCAGACGATCAAATCAGGAATCCGGAATCACAAGGAACATATTGTGCGGTCGCCATCCTACTTGAATTAGCGGAAAAGTTCCAGAGAGGACACACAGCGTAGACTTTATTGGTGCATGAATAAGCAAGCAGAGGCACCAAGGTTAATTTGTTGATTCAAAAAGAAGAGGGCTCCACGGAAGATCACTCTGCAGCATCGGCGGTTGTTGAGGTATCGTTGTAACACTTCCAAAATTCTTTTATATCATTGCAGCTGAGACTGTTCCACACAAGTTGTTTGCGTGACCTCCGAACACTAAAAAGTGCCGGGGAGTCGAGGAGACTTCTTAACAAAACTACATTCTTGTAGAAAATTCCACGAACTACTGCCGAGTCGGAAAAACTGAGATCACGCCGGAATCTCACGGTTAACTGAGTGGTTGCAGTTACAGGTGGTCGAAACCGCGAGGTAGAAAAAGCTGCTTGGTGGGATAGCGTTATCACATGCGTGGAGGATGAAAATGCAGTTGGGGACAGGTGTGGCAAATCATGATTGTCACACCACCGTCGTCATTAAAGGGGACTAGGTGACGTTAAATATGCTCGTGATCTCAATGTCCTCCAAGTGAAACGATACCTATGGGGGTGCTAGCACCAGGTAGCTATTAGCTCCTGGTCTAGTTCTAAATTATCATTAACTGTTCTATCCGGTGATGGTGCTGCCATCTATCGGTATAAAAAATAATGGAGGCAAGGTACTTAGTATGCAGTCATCGACATAAATACAGTTGTAGTCAGTTGTGACTCGGAATCGAAATCGAAATAGATTACACAGTCGTACCAGTCAAACATTTAGAACTCCGGATCAAGTTCATATGTCACAATAAAGCCGTACCTGCACGTTAAACGTTACCATATTATCAAATTATCATGCCGTGTCACGAGTTTCATTGATAATGACGTAAGGAGCGTTAGTCGATCATAAGCTGTTATATATGTGAGGATTATTTCTTTTTTAAATTATCGTATGAAAATTACATTTCAGAAATATAAAAATATAGGTTAAAAATAATATATTTGGCTTTTAGGTATTTTCTTTTCTCTTTAATATTACAAATTAACAAAGAAGTGCATCGTCAAAGATCTTTACGAATCGAGTAATTGCACAATGTTGTGAAAATGAAATCAGAAAACTTGATAATTTTCAAGGTATTGCGCAAAACACTAATTAATCTAATCATGAAAAAAGACTTCATTTGACCCTAATGACATTTAAGATGATGCAATACTTTTGATGCAACTTAATAACCTTGCCTATTCTTATCTTATAAACAATGAATTTGTTAATTTTACCTGTCGTCTCGGTTTTGTCTTTCCGGATTTGTAATTGTATCTAAATAGCTTTTTTACTTTACTGTAAACAATGGCATCGCGTAACCGACAATAACTTATGAGTACATTACTAAAAATATTCCATTACGGTAAAGTTTTCGAATGTTATGGATAAAGCAGCGAATGCAATTATTCAAATAAATAACAGAATTTTAAAAAAAATACTAAGCACTTTTCATAATGCACTGAAAAGGACAAAATCACTTTTATGGCTCAGGCAGTTTAAGTATTCCTTGTAGTTTTCAAAAATTCCAAGAAAATGACACCACAAACGAAGAAAAGTGTGGCTCAAATCATGAAGAGAATTTCTTATCATTATCAAGCTTTCAATCATATCTTTAATTGTTCAAGCAAGCATATATTTTTTTTTATTAGGAAAATTTGGTTTGAAATGACTAAAACCGAACTTTTCTTTTGTGATATCATTTTCTTGGAATTTTTGAAAACTACAGGAATTCTTAAGTTGTCCTTTCTGACACAGAAAAGTTATTTTGTTCTTTTGAGTGTATCATAAATAGTGCTGTTTTTTTAATACTTTTTTTAATTATGTTATTTTATTCTTTTAATTGTAAATGTATTTCAGAATTCAGAACTAGAATTTTTTCCATCACGAAACGTCACCTATTTTTTTTTTTTTTTAAATATAAATGCTCGTCTTAAAAGAAAAGAAAAAAAAAAAACCTGTATACGTGTCTAAAACTTGAAGCAGTTGGCACTAAAAATAATCCTTGTTCCTTTCTAGGATTTATTTGTTTGTCAATTTAATTAAAACCATTTAAATACTAAAAGTTTCCCAAACTTATTTATGTTTAAAAACATACAAGTTACTTGTGATAAAGATCCTAATATGTCTCTTTACTTAGCTCCGTTATCGCTTATTGGAGAGCATTGATAGGGAATAATTTTCATGCTTTTTCTAGAGAAGTCATCATTTAAAATTTTCATTATGATGACTATTAATAATACTTTTGTAAGGCAACGAATATTTGTAACAATGGATTTTATATATAATCATTTAATGGGGAAATTACATGAAATTTGCTGTTTTCCATCTTAACCGAAATGATTATATTTTAGAATTTTAATTTATCAGCGTGCATTTGTACCTTAAGATTAAGCAAATCATTTAGTAAAATTCCCGAAGTCTCTAAGTGGTCTAGTTGCTGAGATGTAAACAAAAGCAGGTCTCAGATTTTTCCGCAACAAAGATGCCAAGTATAATAAAAGTGCTTAAAAGAGCCTATTTTTGCTTTCTTGTTTTGAACAATAGCGGCGTCAAATAAAATACAATATGAAAATGTTTGATTAAAAGTTTTTGAAGAAATATTTTCTTTGTGACACACAAGCAATTACATAAACTTGGTTAATATATAGTTTTTGTTTCTTTCAGTGAGATTGATTCGAACTAATAAGTACAATTTAGAATTTAAGAAGAGTTTAATGTTACTATTCTTTAGTTATACATAAAATTAAATTTTAGAAACAATTAAAAGAACATGCTCGATTAAACCGAGAAATTCACTCTTTTATTGTTAAAGCTCACACAGAGTATTAAGTGTTTGAAACATTTTGACGCTTCTAACTAGGACTCGACCGATGCATCGGCCGGCCGATGCATCTGCACGGATAGTTCAACAATTTAGCCATCGGCATCGGCATCGGCGGCCGATGCTAACTTGCAGGAAACATCGGCCCATCGGCCTTAAAAACATCGGAAAGCCGATGGAATTGGCCGATGTTTTCGAATAAAAAGACCTTTTGCTGTTTTACTTTTTAATGCAAAGTAAATAGAGTTATTGTTTTCATATAAAATTGTTTACTTAAACGTAGTACGTAGTACTTCATAAAAGATTTTAAACAATCAAATTGTTCGATATTATGTGTGCAAACATCAGATCAAGTAGTATATATATTCAGTTATTATTAACTTGGAGTAAACATCGAGCTTGTTTATTGTAGCTGCGTTTTAAAAACCTCACTCTTTTCACGGCTTTTTTTTTTTTTTCAGAAAAAATTATGTTACTGTTATAACTTTTATGAAAAATGCAAATTTTTTAATTTATAATTTTCAAATAAGTATAAAAATATTCCTATTACGATTTAACATTGTAATTTATCTGTTACCTTTTTTGTTTAATTTCATGACTAAAAATGTTTACGTGCAATCTTTCCTCTTTAATTGCGTAATTTGTTGACGGTTTCATATTTTTATTCTTAATTTCTTTCGAATGATTAAACAACATAATTTAAAATTTTTTAACTATGTATAGTGTACATAATCCATACATTATTACAATATTGCTGAAATCTTAGTTATATTTTCAATATGAAAAAACAGTGTCTTTGTTTTTCTTCCTTTTTTTTTCTTTTCTTTTTGTTTTGGCTGTTGTTCTTTCTCTATCATCATACAACAGTCAAAAAAGAGAAGCATAACTACATCCTATATAGATTGTACGTAGTACGATCCAAAATTTCGGGGACAAGCTGCATAAAACTTTACCCAGAATAGTTCACATTACCGAAGCACATCCACCTTCAAAGGGTCACCTTGAGGGACCATGTACTTCATATAACTTTTGGAAACACTCCTGGAAGTCTTTTTCGCAACCTACTATGATGCAGCTTTATCTTCTCCTGACGGAAGAAAGCGGCGTCCATGCAAATGTTTTTTTGCTGGGAACATGTAAGAGTCACACGGAGCTAAGTCCGACGAAACATTATGTTATTTGTTTGTCGTATCAGAGCATTGATCAATCAAACCGTGCATCCTCAACATGAAAGTCGCTTTCTTCCCCACGATGAAGTTAAAGCAGCAGCGCAAGAGGCTTTACAGTAGGTTGCGAAAAATGGCTGCCAGGAGTGCTTCTAAAAGCTATACGAACGTTGGCAGAAGTGCATAGTCGTTCAGGGTGATTATTTTGTAGATAGATGTGCTTCGGTAATGTGAACTACTCAGGGTAAGGTTTTAAACTGTTTGTCCTCGAACTTTTAGATCATACTACGTACGTATGAGTTTTCAACTTACTATTTCATAACGTTTCTGAGTGACGCAAGTTTACACGTTTAAATACATCACAAGAGAACTTGCGATAATTAACTGAGGAGGGGTTCAAAATGAATATTTTGGTCATCTATATATTCTTTGGTACATATGCGTGTACAGATGTGCCGAAAAAACTTGTGAAGTTTAAATTGGGTGATCGTAAAATAGAAATTAGGTCGAAATTTGATTTTTTTATTTTTTTTTTGTTTTTATTAGAAGTCCTTTTTCGTAGAAAGGAAGTAAAGTGAAATGAATAAATGATCCTTTAAATCCCTGGCAATCTTATCACTTTATTTCCGTTAGATTTTTTTTTTTTTTTTTGCCATCGGCCAACGGCATCGGCCATCGGCCATTTGGAGGAAAACCATCGGCAATCGGCCATTGGCCATCTTTGAACAATCGGCCAACAATCGGTATCGGCCCATCGGCCAAAAAATGCCATCGGTCGAGCCCTACTTGTAACGAATAACTTTGCTTGCATGAAATACTTTTAAATGATTAATTTTTTGCTTCTCGATTTTGAGTTTTTTCCTTCTACAATAAATAAATAAATAAATAATTTAAAATGAATAAGTAGTCAAATAATAATAACATGAAAATATGATAAAATAATAATAATAATGATAACAATGGTGATGTCGGCGACAACAACAGCCATAATATAATCAAAACACTCCTAACAAATCAGGTTATGCTCCAAAAGACTAAATATGGCAAATGCTTCGTTATCAAAAGAAAATAATATACTAAGTATATTAGAGTAAAAAATAAACAACGTCAGAAAAGCACAAATTCGTAGATTACTGCAGACACGTGTTTCGGCGTTTCATAGAACGCCTTTTTCAACGCAAAAAGTAATGAGTTTATGGATGAAAAGACATCCGACAAAAGCCAAGAGCAGATAAGCAAACAGCTTAAAAGATAAAAATAGTGGATTAGCCAAACACCAATGAGAAAATTATAAACCAGTAAGGAACCAATAGGAGTGCAAACAGAGGCCAGGAGCTCTCTCTGAGGTACATTAAGCGAGAAAAAAAGAATTTTTAGATGCCCTCCATTCTGAAACCCGACGCTGCACAATGGGGTGGGACTTCTTGCCTGTTATTGGGAGGGTAATGAACAATTTGCAGCTGGTGTAAACTTTTGTTTTTGGATGTTTGGGTCTGACCCCTATTTTTACTGTACTAACAGCCCTAATAAAATGATTTGTACTTTGAAGTGAATTCGCGCTCAAGTACGTAATCTAAATTGATTTTTAGTTTCCTTGTGGGCGTTAATGTTAAGGGTTTTTACGCTGTTCAAAAGTGAACCAAAAAATATATGAAATCAAAAGGATCTTCTCTATATGTGTACTTCATCAAGATCTTTGTCCAGCATTGTTTGTTTGAAGCAAATGCGTCATTATCTTTTGGATGTATATTTACCTTAAATTTCCCCGTAGGCGCTAATTTTAAGCTTGTTTGAACAATTCAAAATCGAACGAAAAATATGTAAAATCAAAAAGTGAATAATGTGAAAGAAGTGCCGTCGCGGCAGACAAACAGACAGACAGACAAACAGACCGACCACCGAAAGACACACATTATCCCCATCTTTATATCCTACTTTCTAATTTTTCATTTTTCGATATTTATTAAATTATTTTATTTACTTTGGACTTATTTTTTGTTTTCAGCGATATTTTGAAGCTGTATTAAGTCTGCTTTCATGCCTGTTTCATCTTTCTTTTACTTTTACGATAAACCAGGGTAATGTAGTTAAGTCTCCAAAACAACCCGACCAAATAGAGCTAAAACTTTTAGCTGAGCCAAAAAAAAAAAAAAAGAGCAGTGCCTTACACATCGTAGTTTATGTACTGTAAGAAAGGATTAAAATAGGTACATCTTACTGCACCAGGAGAATTTGTCACCGATCAATTGTGAAAGAAACGGCTTAACAATTGCGCATAAAGGTATTAAAATTATGTACAAGGTTGACTTTCAACGCCAATTACTAATTTGACATAAGAAAGGGGATTCGTAATAACATGTTTTTTTTTTTTTTTTTTTTTTTCAAATAATTAGAATTTTCTGTTTGGTTTTACATACCGTACCAATTTTGTATGATTTGGTTTATATTGTATGTTCAACAGTAAAAACTAAAAGTGCATTCTAATTAAGAGTTCTTTTTTTACCCTAAGGTTGTAGAACGAAAAGCATTTTTCCTGAAATACCGGAATTTTGAAGCCAGTTTTGCATAAATTGAGATGGGTGTTTAAGACTTAATAGACATTTTTCTATGTGCAAAAATTTTTAACACTCGAAATTACTGTCTACAGAATATTAAGGTTTAGAAGATCATGCGGAAAAAATATAAAGAACCTTCTTTTCTTTCTTTTTACTTTCTTCTATATCTAATATATAGAAAAAAGTATTGGATTCGTGCAAATTTTCGAATTTCGAATTCTGACGGATTCGAACGTTTTGAGGTGTACTGAGTCCATTTCGACTATTTTTGGAAAATGTCTGTCTGTCTGTGTGTGTGTATGTGCGTGTGTGTTTGTGTGTCACGTCTGTGTGTGACCAGTTTTTTGTGGCCGCTCTACAGCAAAAACTACCGCATGAAATCGAACGAAATTTGGTACACATATATGCCCCTATGTGAACTTGTGCCCATTGGTTTTTGGCGCGAATTCCTCCAAGGGGGGGTGGAGCAATGGGACGTTTTTTGAGTTACGCGTGATTGCTATTCCTCAGGAAGTAACTGGCGGAATCAAACAAAATTTTATCCATATGTTGCCAGTAACAGGAACAGGTGTTCATTCAATTTTGGTGTCAATAACTAAACGGGGGTTGAGCTATAGAACGTTTTTTTGTCGTCAATTGTGACTGCTGTATCTCAAGAAACAATGAACGGAATGAGAGAAAAATTTATCGGAAAGTAGCCCTTAGTGGGTATAAAAGCTGATTTTATTTTGGTGTCAACAGCTAAAAAGGGGGTAGCGCAATCGCCCGTTCTTTTTTTCCATTGTGAGTGCCCTATCTCAAGAAGTAATTCTACGTTCCGCTTGAAATTTGGAATATATGTTAATCCATATGTAAACAGGCTTTGGTTGAATTTTGACGCCAATCGCTCCAAGAGGTGTTGATTTTTTTTTTGGCGAATAAAAATAGTTTTATAATGCAACAACAAGAAAGATAAATCGTAATAGATTGTCGTCTGCGTATTTCTCGTGATATTAATTGTATGGAAATGATAGGAAATATTATCTCAATGATTTAAAATTTTTAACTGTTGCCATCTTGCGGTTGTTAACAAATAAAATATTTGTAATTAATTCAAGCAAGGTTTTTAAAATAACTTTCAATTTTCGCTCTTAGCTTTGTTTTTGTTGGGAATATTGCTTCCTCGTCAATCATGGGGAGGATCAGAAAAAAAAACTAAAATATAGAAGTAAGTTTCGTGATGGCCACAACATACTAGATTAATTAGTTTTACTTTTTGAAATGTGCTTTAAAAATTTATCTCTTAAAATGTATGAAGTTTAAGTTCAAACATAAGAAATTTTAACTTTAACTTATATCACTAATATTTTTTTTCGAAATTTTACGGCCTGAATGTTCTTTTAAATTTTCCAAATCGGATAAGTAAAGTGCTAGTAGTATACAAAGCTGAATCACTTCTTTGATCTTGCCTTTTCGAAATAAGAGTAAATTTTATGATTGAAGACATTGATTTTTTGAGAAAATCAGAAAACGTATCTTCTCAAAGCATTAGATGCAAATCTAAAGGTACGGCATCTATCAAGGAACTATTATCAAGTTCGAAAATAAATTCGGAAGTGCTTTAGGCACTCCTTTTATATGCACAAGATATATACTTGGAACCTCTCAAAGGATTTCTGGACGAAATTTGAAAACATGGTTTCTCAAACACAGAATCTTCAAGGGAGCAGATCACAGAAAATCCATTTCTTCTTTTTTTATTGAGATGGCAATATTTTCTTTTTACGAATGTATCTAGTTCAGATATTTTTGCTGCAGAAGATAGTAAAATTAGAGAGCGAACTTTCTGTATTTATCTGTTTAAGCTGTAGCAAGTGCTGCAACAGCAACGGGAAAGCGACGGTTTTAAAATTTCGTTTTACAATTTAACAAAGGAAAAAGTCTCTACAATAGACCATATGAGTTTATATAGAAAAAAAAACTCATTACAGAATGTGTTTACTACTAAATGTGGTTATTATTAATTGCAATTGTGTTTTTTTTTAAGCGAAAAGTGGTTGTAACCTTTTGTTTTACGCTTGGCTAAAGTCTTTTGTTTTTAAGTGCTAAGAACAAGTTTTTTTAATTTCATGCACACTAAAATTTAATGCAAGTTGCTTTAACGTCGATACAATTCTATAAAGTTTCTCCCCTACGTTTTTATACGTACGTACATATTAATATACCTGTGCACACGTATTGCTCCCAGGCCGACGTATTCATTTTGCTTACCTCCGTATCAAGTTCTTTTCTTGTGGCGAATGTGTATGTATCTCGCTAACTAAAAAACATGGAGCTGTCTCAGGTTGACATTTCGCATGCAGGACTTGTGCAATTTCTTTTTGTTCACCACATTTTTCACGGACGGATACAGAGTTACCTTTTATCGCTGCCAGGTACAAGACTAGCCTTAGGAATAATGTTTTTTTTTTTTTTTTCAAATGTCAATAGCAAGCCCAAAATCAAGCAGGAAAAGACGTTAAGTAGGAAGCTAATTTTATCAATGAATTTTTAAATTAATCAATTTATAGCAAACTTGAAGTTCAGAACAATTATTGCAATCACTTACATGTTCTGCCTAAAGTATTTGAACATAATGTATTAATTCACCATACTTGTATTTAAATAATAGTTTCTTAAGCGAGGGGGTTAGAGTACAGATAACACCATTGACATTTTTATGGGGAATGTTTCGTGGGACTCGTTTATTAAAGGGTGGGTATTGCGTGTGGGAAGCGTTCCAACGTTTTATAGGCCAAATATACACTCACTTTTAAAGACGATGAACCCCTCTGATATAAGTTAATAACGCACTAGTTAGAAATGCTTCATTTTTTGGGAAACTGGTTTGCTGGTGTGTTTAAACGGGTTGCTTTATTGATTTTTTGAAGCGATCCCAAACCCTTTTCTCTAAAGTAAAGGACTTACTAAGCATAAAATTCATGATCAAACACTAACTACATTACTGTAAAAAAAGAAAGAAATTTCGTCCAGGACTAAACGGGTCACCTTTCCTGTGTACTAGCATTGACTTTCAAGCATCTAATTAATATTCTCTTAATTAGCCGAGGCTACACATTATGTCAAACATACATTTTAACTTTTTCAGTAAGTTACCTACCGCCTTATAGCCAGGGCTAAGACAGAAATACATAAAATACACAGCCAGCTTAGTCACCTCCCAAAGTGTGTAATCCGACGTTATACCGGCATAACGCAAGAAGTTATGGTCTGGAATATCAAGGGCAGTCCCAAATCTACTTCAAATTAAGGGTAACCCCAATAATGAGCGCTACTTCTGGGACGCTGTGACGCCGGAACTTCTACCCTTTCTTCAGAACTTTCCTGGTGCAGTGTTTCAGCAGGACAATGCTCGTCCACATGTCGCACGTAACGTAGAAGTGTTCCTCGGTGCACGACAGGTTATGCTACTTCCTTGGTCTGCCCCAGTGTTGCCACATTGGGGGAATTTTCTCCATTTTGGGGAAATCTGGTGCCCTCTGGGGAAATTTTGGGGAAATGGGTTTTGAGGGGAATTCTTTGGGGGAAAAAATTTTTCTCGGGGAAAACCCGGGGAAAAAAACTTTGGGAAAAAAAATTGTATTTAAATTCGCGTCTTGACATCTGGTAGTTATATTGTTTATATCAAGCAGCGTTGGTTTAGCTTTGCTTAACTTTATGGAATTCGCATTTTGCATTATGTGGAATATTATGCTACGGAATTCGCATTAATAGTTCTGCGTGAGTAACTAGTTGATACGTGAAACAGGCAAAAATAAGTCTGATGAAGAATGTTCTTGGATAAATATATACAAAAATCATAGTTTAAATGTACATACAGAAGCAGAGTAGTAAATGCGAGTAGAAAAAAAAAATATTTGGCTTTTTCTTATTTCTCGGTCAGGCGCTTGTATTAATGACTACTTGCACCCGCACGGCTTTGCCCGTAGTAGAAAATTAAAAGGTGTTTTGGTTCCCCTGTACATATACAAATAATGCATGATGAATTTCTCGTTAATTGGCTTCCCCGCATTACGGTTCCACATTATGATAACTTGGTATTTTAGTCGTCCATCTTATGATAATTTTGCTCTGGAAAATGTTCTTAAAATTGGAATAGAAAAAGAACAAAATCGAATTTTCTAAAAATCGCTTAAAGGTGCACACCCCCATGCTACAAACTAATTCTTTGCCAAATTTCATGAAAATCGGTCGAACGGTCTAGGTGTTATGCTCGTCACGGTGATCCTGACAGAGAGAGAGAGAGAGAGAGAGAGAGATCCGGACAGAGAGACTCAGCGTTATTATTAGTAAAGATAAAAAAAGATAAAGAAAAAAAAAAGCAAAAATGGGAAGAAAACAAAAGTTGGGGAATTTTATAAGAAAATTTGGCTATTTGGGGACAAAATTAAAATAATTCAAGAGACAAAAATATCAGAGGAAAACGATTCATGTTATGAAAATATTAGTGGAAAAATAATTTTTGAATTTGGGGAATTTTGATAGAAAACATCGCTTTTTAGGGAAAAGTTGGAAGGGAATTGGGGAAATCTGGATTTGACCATCTGGCAACACTGGTCTGCCCGTTCTCTGGATATGATGCCCATCGAGCATGCCTCGGATTTCGTGGAATGGAGACTCCCCCATGTGTCTCGTCCGGCAGTAGGTACGGATTAACTTTTTCTACAGATTGAAGCCATGAAGGATGAAATTCCCAATCGTAACATTCAGCACCTCTATGATTCGATGCCAAAATGTGAACAGGTTCTCACACCGGCGCGGGGTAGCTTTTATTGAATATTAATGTACGCCTGTTATTTCATTTCATTGATCTGTAATCTTGATCGTTTATTCGTAGCACTATAAGTAATATGTGCAATAAATTTTATTCCTTTAAAATGAGTCCTTCGTGTTGTTGCAATTTTCACAAACATGAGTAGAATTGCAGAACACCTTACGACTCAGGTCATTGAAAACATGTTTTACGTAACATGTTGCTAATCGTTTTATTTATTTATATTTTGTTCTGAGTTTGAGAACAGATATTACATATCCCAAGCCCCACGCTTAACGCAGTAAGACGTATCATAAGGGATTGCTAGGTAAGTTTGGTGTTCTCTGAAAATGAGATGTGACATCTCTGTAGGCACTACGTTACGTAGCAGCAGTTGCAATGCATTGTCTTTTAATCTATTTCTGGAATACAACATTTTCGACTTGTCCTTGTTGTGTCTTTGCACAAAAGCATTAAATAAATTACTTCTCTTTTTACTTAAAAAAATGTTGAAAATGAAGATACGTTAAGAGTTCCGATCAATTTCGCTTTGTTGTAAGAACATTTAGCTTATAAATTGGAGAATTATCATTTTCCATAAGGCAAATGTGAACATAAAACACTGCTAATTTATTTAATAGGAATCTCTACTAAACATTCTGTTTGTGTTTACTGTTCAATTTATATTTCTTAAATTAATAACTATTAATAAACACACAAAAGAAAACAATTACAACAATTTTGAGGATGAAAAATTTGGAAGGACATGACTACCCACCCGAAAATAACTAACAAGAGCCTTGAAATATATAATAGTAAACATATATTACTACTCAAGTTATGTTACACATATTTTATACTTGCTCATCTTGTTCCTTCATTTATATTTTATTACGAATTTGATTAAAAAAAACATTGCCTATCCTCGTTTTATGCAGTAAGACGTCTCACAACAAAATGCTAGGGAAGTTTTGTTTTCTCTGGTGTAGAGATGTACCGTAAACTGGGGCTACTTGGACCTGAAATTTCATATTTTTTCCAGGTTTTATACTAATTTTTTGGGGTAACCCATAATGTGCACTGATAATCTTGTTTTTACCGTTTTTCAGACCTTCTGCTACCACCTTAAGCTTTTTTTTTTAACAACAATTGTAACTCTTTACAGTTTTTTTCTATTTTTAAAAATTGTGTTCTAGTAACCCCGGGCAGGGGCTACTTGGTCCCACTCAGCGAAAAAACTTTAAAAAAGGTGTTGGTATCAAGAAAGACCAATGATTTTGAAAGAAAACTCAAAACATACATTCTAATGAGCAAACTATTTATATAAATTGCTAGTTATTTATTTAAATTAATATAAATTCAACGTACATTCATAATAACATATTTTAAAGCAAAAATAATTTCTCAACTAGAAATATAATCTAACCACAGCTAAAACCAAATTAAATGCTCATTATTTAAACATTAGAAAGAATGAAAACTCCTCTCTTTAATAGCTTGGGTGGATTTATTTTCTCTGATATTATTTAATACCTGCTCTTCCTCGCTATCAATACTACAGGATGCCCAGGCTTGTTTTGTAAACGATCTTTTAATTTCCTTTTTAGAGTTCGGGCTGATGCCACTTTCTAGGACATTTCTCCGGAATTAATTTAATCTGGACACAATTGTAATTTTTCCTCATAATAACCTGCATATGTTCTACTTCAAAGTGTTCTCTTTTACTTTCGAACCCTTTTTATCCCCAGATATGCAAGTTATCAAGTTTAAAAGTAGCTAATCTCTTTATTTTTAATGATTACAAACCTTACTTAACATAATTTAGTAATGAAATGTGGTCTGGAGCTGCTTAAACGCTGGGTTCAAATAGCTCCATTTTAGAGCAACAAGGGCACTTTTACTAACTTATATTAGTTACTGTGTTAATTATATAGCTGTAACCTTAAAATACTGTTATTTTATTAAGAAATAGAATGCAAACATAAAAGTATCTTTACCTTGATGATATCAGATGTTCCCACGAACTTACATGTGAAGCTTTGTAGACACTAAAAACAACTGTTTAGACAGCTTGCAATCATAACCTCTATCAGAAAAAGGCGGGAATAGCAGAAACCTTTTTTCGCGCTCCAGCCTCTGCCTAGCGGAGAAAGTTTTTTAAGTCTATACATTGAGTTCTATAGGACCACAACGGATTTTAATCAGTTTTTTTTAATCATGGGTTCAAGCAGCGCCTGGAGGCTCAAGTAGCCCCAGTTTGCGGTAACCTATCCATAAGCGTTACATTGCATAGCAATTATTGCAATTCATTGTCTTGGCACAAAAAATGAAATCACGTATGATTTTGCTAAAAAGTATTAACTGGAACATAATATAATACTTTCATTTGTTTTTTAAGAAACACAATAGTGAGAAATTTTAGTTTTTCTATTTAAGAATTATCATTTTCCATGAGGTAGACCTTTAACTTTAGTAACTGATAAATGTTTTTAACGGGAATCCCTACTTAAAAGTTTGTTTTGTGTGTACTGTTTTATTGATATTTCACACGAACTATCAATAAATAAACAAAAAGAAACACATTCTAACAATTTTGAAGCTGAAAATTTTTAACACATGTCAACCGGAACGCAAATACTAATTTTTACCTCCCTCACTCTGAAATAGATACATAATTGTAAAAAACCCTTACTACTCAGGTGTGGGAAAACACGCTTAATACATGCTCATCGTTTTCGTTTATTCACATTTTATTCTGAGTTTTGAGAACAGACATTACGTATCCCAAGCTCCACGCCTAACACGGTAAGACGTCTCACACACACAAGGGATTGCTAGGTACGTTTTGTGTCCTCTGATGATGATATTTTACATCTCTATAGCCAAGTTGCATTGCAACCGTCGCAATGCGTCTTTTAATCTCTTTCTAGAATACAATGTTTTCGAATTCTACTTTCTTTACAAAACCTTACCTTAAATTAAAGGGTTTTAAAAGGAAGATACATTCATAGTTTCATTTGATCTTTAGAAATTATTTTTGTTAGAAATTTTAATTTATGCATTGGAGAATGATCATTTTCCATGAGGCAGTAAACATAAAAATTTGTTTTTTTAACAGGAAACAATGTTCTGCTTGTGTGTTTTTTCTATGTAATTGATATTTTATGAAACCACTAGTGGCACCCGCACGGTTTTGCCCGTAGTAGAATATTAAAAGGTCTTTTATTTCGCCTGTATATTTATAAATAATGTATGATAAATTTCTCGTCAATTGGCTCGCCCATGTTACGGTTCCACGTTATGATAACTTGGTAATGACTCGTCCATCTTATTATAATTTTGCTCGAGAAAATATTCTTAAAATTGGAATAAAAAAAGAACAAAATCGAACTCACGAAAAATCGCTTTGAGGTGCACAACCGCTGCTACAAAATAATTCTGTGCCAAAGTTCAGGAAAATCGGCCAAACGGTCTAGGCGCTATGCGCGTCACAGAGATCTTGATAGAGAAAGAGAGAGACCGGACAGAGAGACTTGGAACTTTATTATTAGTAAAGATAAACTATCAAGAGATACACGAAAGTAGACCCATTCTTACATTTTTAGAACTGGAAATTGTTTAATAACATGTGACTGCCCGCCGTAAAATTAATAACTATGTTAAACATTTCCACTCAACAGTATGTACGATTGAAAATCAACGTTACTAATCAGGTTATGTTAACTCATATATGTTTTACTAGTGGTATCCGCACGGCTTTGTCCTTAATAGAAAAATTAAAAGGTCTTTTGGTTTGCCTGTATATTTACAAATAATGTATGGTGAATTTTCTCGCCAGTTGGCTTGTACCCATGTTACGGTTCCACGTTATGATAATTTCGTATCTCGCCAATCGGCTTGTGCCCATGTTATGGTTCCACGTTATGATAATTTCGTAATTTACTCGTCCATCTTATGATAATTTTGTTCTTAAAATTGGAATAGAAAAAGAACCACGTCGAATTTCCGAAAAATCGCTTCGAAGTGCACACCCCCATACTACAAACTAATTCTGTGCCAAATTTCATAAAAGTCGGCCGAACGGTCTAGGCGCTATGCACGTCACAGAGATCCTGACAGACAGAGATCCGGACAGAGAGAGATCCTGGCAGACAGAGATACGGACAGACAGACTTTCAGCTATATTATTAGTAAAGATTTAAGCTCATCTTCTCCTGCATTTTTTTTTTTTTTTTTTTTGCCGAGTTTGAGAACAGACATTGCCTATTCACGTTTAATTCAGTAAGACATCTTACAACGGATTGCTAGGAAAGCATCGTGCTTTCTTATATTGAGTTGCTTTACATCTCTAAGCGTGACATTACATAGCAGTAGTCAGCAATATATTTTTCACTTGTCCTTCTTTTGACAAAACATTACTCAAATTTCCTTTTCTATTTGATAAACTTTTAAAATGAACTTATATGTACATTAACTTTTTTATTTAGTTATTTAAAAAAAAATCTCTTAACTGGTTTCTAGGTAAGTTATGTGTTCTGTGATGATGATAAGTAACATATGTATCAGCCGTACATTACATAGCCGTAAATAAATTTCATTTCTTTTCTACGGAAAAATATTCATTTTTTTTTGGAAGACTCCCAAAAACAATGAATATGTCGGCTTTATTCGCCACTTAAACATTTCTTTTAAAGGATATTTAGTTCATCAATTAGAGAATTAAACTTTTCCATATGGTCGTCTCGAACATTAAAATACTTTTTTTTTCATTGATCAAGAGTCCTTGCTAAAGTGTCTGCTTGTGTATATTACGTAATTACTATTTAATGAAGCCATGAACTATCAATTAATACAATAGAGGAAAAGCACTGAAAAACTTTCAAAATTTCAATTTTTGGAATAAGACATGGCTGCCGTAAATAAGGCAAAGAAATATTTTCATAATTAAAAATAATTATTCAAAATTTATACTGCACATTTTATGTTACACATGTTTTAAACAACTTTGTCGTTTTTTTTTTTTTTTTTTTTTTTTTTTTTTAATCTCACAAAATATTGCTAGACAAATGATACATATGTTTAAGTGCTATATTACATAGCAATAGTTTCGTTTCATTTTTTAGAATCCTTTTCCTTTTAGGAATGTATTATTTTAAAAATACTTACACAAGCCGAAAACTTTATATGCTCCCTATTCTTTTCATTGAAGACATTATTAAATGAAAGCATATTATCCGTTGTATACTTTACTTAAAAACGTTTCAGTTGTTGGAAGAAAATTTCGTTTATTAGACAAGATGTATATTTATTTTTAGCAGACAAAACGTAACGCAAAATAAATTTTTTAACAGAATGCTCTAAATTATGAACCCTTGAACTTTCATCAGTAACAATAGTAAAAACACATTCTAAGTTTAAAAGTTGTTAAGTGTGGAATAATTTGTGACTGCCAATAAGAAAAGGAATGTCAAATATCACTTTTAAAAACCTAATGTTGACACAACGCTACTTCCTTTTACGTCTATTTAATAACATATGCCTTCAATAACTCAAAATAATGGACTTGTGTGCTTATGTACGAGCGTTAGGAGCAGTAGGGGACAGTACCTTGGGATACTTTTCATATCTTGATTTTTAACGTCAATTATTTAGATCAAATTTAAAACCTAAAACTAAAATTAAAATATCCCAGCATATTACTCTGTAATATATATCTTTTTAATTTACACAGTTTGAATATAAACTATTGCCAGTCATTTAAAGTAAGAGTTACAAACTGGCCCAAGGTACAACATCCCATTGTACCTTGGGATCCATGCTGTTGAACCATGAAAAACTCTTCGTGATTCAGGAAACAGATATGCACTTGAACCAATCTTCAATGGAACAAGAAAAAAAGGTGGACACCCTGTATAAAACGAGCTAATGTGTGCATCACATGACTTCCTTTTACATCAATTTAATGATAATAGTGCCTTGGAGTAAGCTAGAAAATATAAATATTTTCACCCTTAGTTTGGCCCAAACGGAAGCAAAAAAGTGTTTTACAGACCCTAATTTTCCCCAATATCGACAACTTTAATGTGCTTCAATGGATAACACTCTAAATATCGTCAATAGCGAAAATTGAAACCAAACTCAGAAAATAATTTCGTTTCACCAAATTTTGTTGCTAACTTGGCGACCAAAAACTTGGCGATATATCACCAATTGGTCGCAAAATTATGACACCACTTGAGTTTGCATTGCAAGTAACACTGATTTGACCCCAAAAGCGTGTAAAAGACTGATTTTGGACCATTCGAATGGAACCAAAATAGGAGATACATAACAACTTTACTCAGGGTTTTCATACGAAATGTCAATCTCCTGCGGCATATGGTCATGCGAGATAAGCGCATACATACACACATACGTACATACAGATCTCAATTACACAAAACTACGTATAAGTTTCATTTCAATCGTAAACTTGTCGGTTTCACAGTCACGAGCCTATATTTCTACTTAGAGTATCTTAAATTTGTCTTGAACTTGAAATTTGAACCACATTTAAATGTTTAACTGAAGTTTCATGATTTTTTAACCGCCTACAACATTTTGTATCTTTAGAACTGGTAGCACAAGCTCAAACGGGCACTTACGTCGTCTTTGTATTTTCTAACAGCAGATATACCGTCAGTTTCTGATCACGTAATTACAGGAACTTATCAAAAAACTATTGTCAACAGATTTACTAAAAATTTGAAGTGACACCAGATTGAAGGTTATTACTTTACTACCAAAAATACTTGGGTTTGACCAGCAACAGAAATGAATGGGCAATCGGAAATCTGCTCATGCGCAGTTGACTTCTTTGAGATATTTAAACTACCGCGGGCAAGTAAAGGGCAGTAACTGGATTTTCTCTCTCTCTCTCTCTTTTTTTTTTTGTATTTGTATGTTAGCTTTGCTAAACAAGCTTGCTTATTTGGTTACCGCTAGAAAAAAAAAGAAGCGCGAGAAAAACGTAAAATTCCAATATTTCTCTATTGTTAGTATGAAATTCAAAACGCGTTTCTTTAAACCTCTCGAAAATACATTTTTGTACATACTGCTGTAATCCCACGGCAGTAAAGCATTCTTCAGAATAACAAGTGAAAAATAAATTAAGCATGAAAATATGCTAAAATCCTTATTTATTTATTTATTTGTTTGTCTTTTAAATATGTTATTGCGTAACAGCAGCTCAGTTAATAAGTTTAGTTAGAGTCATTAATTTAAAATAATTGTTATAAATATTTTTTCTCCACTTCGTGCTGATACAAGCGATAGAATGCACTTACGATTAAATACATTTTGATGCGGGTCAAATTGCATGTGTGTATATTTTTTAAAATAAAAAATATATTTTTTTAAATGCTGAATAATGATTTTCTAAACTAGAAGCAATATCTGCCAGAAGCCGTCTAAGCGCTCTTTTGTGAATTTTAGCAGCACTTAAACATCCCCGCTTTATTCATATGTTAAATATTTAACGAGGCTTTGTTAATAACAAAGAATGAATCCTTCTAAACGAGCTTTAGCGTCGCTCGTCTTGGATAATTTAGAAAAGCATTCAAATTATCATTTGCAGCTTAGATGGGGAAATTCTCTACGCTTATTACGGAAGTAGTTAAATGCGTAAAACGTGTAACTTTTGACATCATTTCGACTTCAATCTCATGATGACATTAAAATCGCAAGTGAGAACGAGAAATGCACATTTTGCAAAATCCTCAACTTCCTGTTGGTGGGGTTTGAATAAGTAATTTTCAAAGTATTTAGCTTCTATCTCCTATCTTAGATGACTAGGCAAAACGCTTTTCCAAGCTCCAGCTGTAACGCCTCTCGCGTTTACATTGACAACTTGCAATTTAGAAGACTTTTCATGTACATGGTATTTTGTTTTTCTTGGCAATGTCAAAACACTGAAATTAAAGTTCAGTTTAAAAAATATATTTTTAAATTACAACTGATGAGCTGTACTATCTTACTGGTTGAGGGAACACTATGGGATTTTGTCTTTCTTGCCAACGTCAAAACATTGAAATAGAGGTTTAGTTTAAATAATATAGTTTTAAATCATAACTGATGAGCTCTACTAACTTACTGGTTGCGAGAACACTGATATCTTATTGAATATATCGTCGGCACCATGCTAAACTATTGAAAGAGAAAAATCGTGAATCCCGTTTTTCAGATTTGATAATTTGCCGTAGTGCTCAAAAAGGGCTACCTACTAGTTATAACTACTTCAAACGATAGCTTTACACTTTAAGTTATCAATTAAAAAAAAAAAAACATAAAAAAAAACTAAACAAGTCAGATGGGGAAAAATGTTGTTTTGTCTCTTCTGAAAAGTGTAAATTTTTACATTCGTTATTTTAGCATGGTGCCGACGATGTGTAGTGTTTCATTTGCATGCTAGTTTAGCCTTCGTCGTGCTATATTTTCTTCATGTAAGATTAGACGGCATTTCAAGCTAGTAAGAATTGATCATGAGTCCTAAAGAACACATGGTTCTTTACGTTAGAGACAAATGTGACCTTCATGTAATGGTAGTATACCCAGTAAGCTTCGTCCATAAATATGTACCTCAAAGCCAGATTTATGTAAGTCACAGTGTTACTTCATTGCATGAGAGCGTAAAACTGGTTTGTTTGGTGGTTAAGTCATTAGCTATACCTATATAGGTATATAGAGTGTTCCGTTTTAACTCGCAAGATCTTTATTTTCGAAACCGTTAGTCCTAGATTTGTACTTCCAATTGCAAAAATGTTCAAAATCAGATGCAGAGTTAAGATATTGAAAGTTTAAAGTAAAAATAAAAATGAGTCAAAAATACAATATTTAACGTTTTATACGGGCCCTAGGTCCACAAACTAATATTTAGAGAAATAATGTCCATTGAAAACTATTAGTGACTCAAAAAACGTGATGTTTGTGCGACCAAAGCTCAAGTAGATATTTCAGTTTAAAGTCATAAGGGACCATACAGAACATGAGATTGGTGCTAATCGCTCTTTCAGAAAAGACAGGTCGTCAAAGTAAGAAAAACAAGGTATTTATATTTTTCATTGCTATTCAAAAATAAATGCAAATGTTATGCCGTGATACCCAAAAACACACAAAACCTCGAACAATTTGAAAAACCACTCTATGCTTACATATATTTTTTAACACTTGTTAACCGCTATATTTTCCCCCAAATGGTGTTATTGACGGCGAGTTAAAAGAGGTGTAAGTCACAATACGCTGCTTTTTATATTTTGTTGAATATTGGTCGTACTAATTTCAAACTTTTTGTGCTGGAATTATTTTTAAATGGAGATTCTTTCTCTAAATATATGTTAGGGGACCTGGAGTCAGTGTAAAAAAGTTAAATTTTGTATTTTTTGACTCATTTTTATTTTTACTTCAAACTTTCAATATTATAACTCTGCATGTTATTTTGAACATTTCTGAAATCAGAAGTTTTCATTTATGACTAACAGTTGCGAAAAAAAGGTCTTGCAGATTAAAACGGAACAACAGAACACACTGTGTATGAACTGGATACAAAGGGATAGACTCGCGTTCTTTTAAAACTTGCGAATAATTATAAAGCATTTTTTTTTAAAATACAGAAATGCGTTGTGTTGTGGCCCAGTACGAAATAGGATTCCAAATGCAATGCAATAAAAGCTTGAAATCATTAATTTTAAACGTCGGTTTGTCTGGCTTTGAGTTAAAGATATGTCACGCTTTGAGGGGAAGGGGGGATCGAAGAATTGTGAGTGAATGCTTGCGGAAAGCGAAAGGGAGAATGTAAATCGAACTGTGACAGGAATTTTAAATAATAATTTTCTTATAAAAAATAAGGTGACGTATGACTTTGACACTTTATAATTAAAGGGGGAATGGGTCAAAATTTTTGAAAGTGTAATGTCATTTATGGACAGACCCCAAAGAACTATGCTAAAGCACAATTTCATTTTCAGAAATGCATAATATTGTCATTAACCAAAATCTATTGACTTTTCTACAGCATTTTTCTATATTATGATAAACCTTTCTGTTTATATTTGTAATTCTCAATACAAAATTAAGATGACTTTTGGGGATCTATTTCAGTTATTTCTTGAGAGGGGACGGGGGGAGGGGTTATAGATGCAAAAAGTGCAACTGCCGAGTAAGTGAACATGTCTCGCCAGTCTGTTGACATGATATTTCACAATCGTTTACGTTCTGGAGACCGTAATGGAGAACGTTCTGTAGAACTACGTATGAAAAGAAATTACTGTGGACCAGTCATCAAAGAAAAAACTTTTAAAATCTTTGTTTAAAAAAAAAAAAAAACAGATCTTTTCAAAATTTCGCGAAACAAATTTATAACGGATGTCTTATGACCGTACCGATCTCGCTACAACGATTAACAATAAAACAAAATATCGGTTTCAGGGAAATATACTCTCACTTTTAATTCCGTTAGAACGAATAAAATTTTAAATCCCTTGAAGTACATTATTGCAAGAAGTCACAGCATTTCATTGTTCTTTAAGAACTTTGCTTTAAAACTGAAAAAAAAAACTCTAGCCTTTTTAATTGTCTAAGTTGGTTGTTTTTCCTTTTAAAAAACAATAACATTGAACTAGAAAGAAAAAAAAATCAATGATTGCGATTGTCAGGCTATTCTGCCGTTGGCAGGGAAAAAGGCAGAATATTTTTTAATTTATGAATTATATGTTCAGTTTGTAAAAGGAATTGCTGAAATAAAAAAATAATATATATATATATATATATATATATATATATATATATATATATATATATATATATATATATATATATATATATATATATATATATATATATATATATATATATATATATATATATATATATATATATATATATATATATATATATATATATATATATATATATATATATATAATGGAACACTGACTCCAAGAAAGAACGTAATTTCACTTTGTTCAGTGCATAAAGCAAATATTAAAATATTTATGTAGAGCACCCGCAAAAAAGTAATATTTATGTCCTCCATTTTTTACAGACCACACTATATATTTTGTTTTTCCCTTCTAAATAATGACATATATTTCCCACCCCCAGCTGAGCTATTTACCATACCCGGGGCATTTTAAAAAGGGTCTACCCGCCCATGAAAATCCCGCCTGGGGAACGATTTGATTTGAAGCGTCATTAAATGCCGTTGTCTTGCATATTATTGCACCAGAATAGGATACTTGCGCTCGAAGGAGCTCGTGAATTTTTCATAAAATGGGAGCCAAAAAAAAAGGTTAAAAAAATGTTGACATCAAAAGCTCTATCATTTTTTTTAAAAACTTTATTATGCATTGCAATGCTTTCGTTATCCTCGTGATTGCTCAATTTTTTTCACGAAGTTGCTTAACACTAGATGTTGTATTTTGACCCCAGACAAAAACTTTTTTGCTAACCTTTGCTCCATATTTTCCAAAAAAAAAAAAAAAAAGCTTAATCCTTCCTTGACTTTTCTTAAATTATCATGCTAAGTAACATTATAAAAGTTTCAAGACACTTGTATTTTTTTAACCCAAACTTAAGAGATCAAGAAGTGCAGGCAAGTGTCATTTTGACCCTTTGAGAAAAAAGAAATGCAAATAAATTAACTAATTCCGAAAAAGAGCGAAAATTCAAAACCGCTTTTTGAAACACATCATTGAAATAACTTTAAGCTTATTTTTTATGTGCATAAAAGAGAGCACTAAATGCTAGTTTCTAAAATTCAACTTTAATCAACTGAAACAACGCTGGAATACATAATTATGTGTTCTTAAAGTCTCTGAATCCTTAATTATAAATTGTAATTATTAAGAGTAAGTTTATTTTAAACTAATATTTACAAATACATAACGTTATGCAGATGTCTTTTCGAAGGGTCCCACCATATGAAAACCACCATAATTTTAGTGCCAAATAATAATCTTGCATAAAAACAATGCTGACGCTTGCGTACTACTTTCAGTGTGTATTACCTCCACAAATTAAGCTAGAAAGTACAATTATTTACAATTAAGGTTTCAGGCATTGAGCGGCACTGCTTCACAATTTGTCATTCACTAAATTCGAATTTTTTTCCTAATTTCTAACTCTAGTTTTCCTTTTATATTTTTTATATTTTTTGAGCAAAAATCGCCTCACTGTGAGCGAAACTCTTTTTCTTGATTCAGATGAAAGGCATGCGGTTTGAAAAATGTCCTCCCCTTCCATGTTGCCAATCGAAATACTCTAGAAAATACATTACACACTTTTAAGGGATTAAATATTGACCGTGATGTCCCTGTGTACTTTAAGGAACATCAACAGCATCAAACTTTGCAGGTATTTTACATTCCAAGATTATTTTTCAGTTTGCAAAACATTTCATTTGTGTACCAAAGAACTGCATTTGTTTCATGATTCATTTACGGTGATCAAAAATGACAATCAGTTTCATAAAAACAATAATGTTTTGGTTTTTACCCCATGATAAGGGTTAAGTGGGTTACTCTCCTTTTATTTAAATTTAAATCAAGCATATGTAAACAAGGGGGGAGATTTTACATGATAAAGTATGTAAATTTTTAGTATGAAGTATTTTTTTTATAAATGCATCATATGTCTTAAAAAATTTTCTTCTTTTGGAAGGAAATAAATAATAATGGTAAACATCATTATTGAGAATATATTTCCCCAGTTACATGTAAGATCGTTATTATTCTTGTTAAATATGACTGTTTTAAAATAAAAATAGCAATAATATTCTTCATATGTCTTTATATCCAACTGGCAAATTTAATTTGGAAATTCAGCGAAGAAAAATTCCCCAACGATTATGTAATATTCGAGGTTCAATGAAAATTGTGGAAATAGTCTGATATTTTTAGCTGTATTTTAAAAGATACTACATCTTTTGCTAAGAAATGAATAATAATAGTAAATTTCATCATTAAGGAGCAGAGCCTTTTCCCCGAGATAAGACTAAAAGCATTTTAATTTCTCCCCCAAGTATACTTGCATATTCGATGAACATCACTATAAAACTTTACGCCAATCTTGGGTATAGTAACCAGTGTTTGATGCCGTTAGCCGTTGCCTTTTTTTCTGTTTTACGACCCCTTCTTTGGGAAAATAAAGAGTTTCAACAATGTTGTAAATACAGTTTTATCTTCATGACGAAAATAAAAACATCATAAATTTTGGATGCTTCAAGTGTCAGCATTTTAAACATGACATAAAAACTTTAGCATCCTCAAATGATCACCTAAATAAAAAGTTATAACAATGTTTGAGAAGTTAAAGATAAAAATTGTTTTTATGTTTCTTAATATTGTTCGTAACAATATTATTTTTGATATATTTTTTGGAGAATAAGAAAACGTATTTTAATAAAAATTGCGCAAAAAGCTGGTATTAAGATTGACTATGAAATATAATCATTTACAAAGATATTTAGAAAGCTCCTAAAAAAGCGCCTGCCTGTGAGAATTATTGTTTCATGCATCTGAGATGTATTCCTTACATTTATAACGTTAGTGTACCTCAAATGATCTTCTACTGTACTTCTTTTAAGACAGTATTATAATACTGAAAACAACACACTATTATGAATGACATTCTAATCTACGTAAATAAAACATAGAATATGTATGCAGTGGCATACCTTGCATAGGTGACACCCTGGGCAGTAATTTTGGGTGTCACCCCCCCCCCCACACACACAAACGCAAAAGGGAAAAAAAATGTAAGCATGAAAACATGAAATGCACGCATTTTTTTTTTTTTAAACTATTTTGTGTTATAACGAAATTTGAAGTTGGCTAATGTACAAAAGATAAATAAAAGTAGGAGGTCAGGGCGTTTCCCCCCCGGAAAATTTTCAGATTTGTAATCTTAAAATTGGATTTTAGCTTCCTATTTTTTGGAAACTTGCAATTCCACGTTGGATTTCACCTTCCAGACGGGTGACACTTGGGGCGGACTGCCCCCCTTCCGTAGCGACGCCACTCTATATGTATGTATGTATGTGTGTATGTATGTTCTCCATACAAATTCAGTTTACATCGATGCTCGACCAAATTTGGTAGAAAGGTACTTGGGCACCCGAAAAGGAACGTACGGGGCCGACAGCCAAAAAAGTACCAAACTGTTTGAATTTTAATTTTAGGCCCCATAGATGGCATTTTTCTAATACTCAAAAATATGCTCTAAAAATTTAGAATAAAAAATCCATAGAACCCCTGATTTTTCAGCATTAGATAAAATTTGTTCCCATGTTCCAAGGTAATTCGAACGTTAATTATAGCTGTTTAAACTAATTTCATTATACAATGCAGGTGAATCTGCAATTAGAAATTCGTTGTTGATCACGGTTATTGTTGAGCAATGCTCTTCTCAAAATTTGTAGCACGAAGAAAATCATCGAGAAGAAAGATATGTTGCCATTTTGTTCTCGAATATGAACAAATAAAATTTCGGCTTTTGTTTTGAGGCTTTTCCTGTAATCGGGGGATTTAAAATTTTTCTTTTTTGATTATTTTTCCGCAATCTGTCGAAAAATTTTAGATTTTTCAAATTGATGAAGTTTAAAAGCAATATTTGTGTGATCTTTATTAAACTAGGATTAAGAATATTTGAAGAATTATTTTTGTCGCCAAAAATATTAAAATGTAAAAATGTTTAAAATTATGTGCATAAGAAAAAAAGCAACTTAAGCTACACCGTAAAAACTGCCTAATGCGTATGGCACCTATGAATGTAAGGGGTAGCAGCAAAAGCGGTGCTCTCTTAAGGGTGCTATTTGGCTCTCTATGACGCGCTTAAGGGTACCAGAGATAATCAAATGGCACTCTTGAGGTGCCACGAGGTGCCATACCAAATGACATCTTAAAGGGTCACAAAAGGGGTGTCATAAGGAGTCTATAGGGACCCTCAAAGGGGTAAGACTGGTGCTAAAAGATCTTCCCCTTAAAGGTACCCATGTACAACCCGCAGTTTTACCAAGGTATTATTCAAAAGATTTAATATCTAATAAGTTTTATCAGATATTAAATAATTATCAAGTGATTTTAATTATTTGCACAACTTAAACGCAAGACATTGATATAGATTTGTTTTAATGAGATGTAGATATTAGTAGTGGTGAATCGGATTACGAAATCCTTTGCTGTCGTAAAGTATATTATTTTCAGTAAAAGAAAAAACGATACAATTGTTCGCATTGAGCAATACAGTTGGTTTAACCCTCAAAGTCTATAAATGAGTTTAAAGATTTTCTTTTTTACATGAAAAATGCTGTTAAGATGTAGAACTTAAAATGTTTTTAGGATTCATCCACGGTCAAAACGTCAGTTTAAGAAAAGTAGGGGAAACCATGGTAAAGTGGATACCCCGGGCAAAGCGAATTATGCCTATAACTCCCAAATTTTTCGTTGGCCAGCAGTCGCGTTGTCAGAGCAAAAGTCATCTGTTGCCGCTCCGTGTGCGGCGAACACGTCTGTACGAGTTCGCGTCGTTTGGCGCCAATGAACGGACAGAGTGTGTGTTTGAGAAAATAATATTTATTTGTAGAGGTAAGTGTTTTTTTTTTTTATAACTTTAATACTATTTGTGACAGATTCTTTGTTATGAGTAGGATTTTATGCATGATGATGCAGCTTTCAACTATCTGTAGACGACGAGTTTAGACGCTCTGGTTTTTTAGTAATTTGGGATAACCTCAAAAATGTACTTGAAGGACAAAGCGGATTGGGCCATATTGATTGGATACCATATTCACTTAGCCCGGTCATGACAAATCACTTCATCCGGACCTGGAAGTCCTTCAATTTTGTGATCTCAAGTTAATGCTACCATTGAAGACATTCCTTATACTCCCATGGGGTCTGAAACCTCTCCTGGGTGGGGACTCTTCTAGGGTCCAAGGCAATGATATTCCCGCCGCTTCATCCAAACCTGGACATCCTAAGAACTACTGTAGTCTTTCTGTTTTACGAGCTATTCCTCAGCCTGCTAAACCAGTAACAACAAGCTACAAAGATATACACTCCTGATAAGAACTCCAGTAAAGGATGATCAGAAACAAAAATTTGAAAAAGCAAGAAAGACTGTCATGAAGTCACTAGATGATTCAGTAAGTTACCGCCCTATAGCCAGGGCTAAGGCAGAAATACATGAAATACGCCGCCAGCTCAGTCAATTCCAGCCGAAGACTGCAGTTTCGTGCTTATTAGCACTCATCAGCTCGGCATAGGACTAACTGAGCTGGAGGCGGAAAACCAGCTGGCGGCGTATTTTATGTATCACTAGATGATGTTTCGTCTAAAGCTTCTCAAAAGACTATTAAAATGACTACGTACTACCAAAAAGACTGTAAATAAAATATCTCTGCCACAATACATAAAACTGCAAAGTAGAATAATATAAAGATAGAAGGAAAGAAATTTGAAGATGTGTTAGGTGCATTTTCTGTGGTGAAGTGTACATTGAAAAAGATGATCCGCCAACGAAAAACTGTGCACAATGTCGTATTTGTTCCCAGTGGTATCAGGAAGAGTGTTCAGCATTCGAAAACGGTGATGAATTTTGTTTGTGATAACTGCAATTGGCTAGTAATGTAGCAGAGAAATGTTTTTTTTTTCTTTAATATGCTTCTATAATTTTGGATGTTGATTTTTCTTAGTTTAATTTTTTGTCTGCAATTATTAGTAGTGTAGCAGAAATGTTTTTTAATGTGCTCCTTCAATTTTTAATGTTTATTTTATTTTTAGGATCAATTTCTTTATTTGTAATAACTACAATAATTAGCACAGTAGCAAAAAAAAAAATGTTTTTCAATAACTTCCTTTAATTTTCAAAGTTTATTTCATTTTTAAGTTCGATTTCTTTGTTTGTAACAACTACAATAATTAACATTGTAGCAAAAAAATGTTTTCTGAATTTGTTCCTTTAACATTCAATAGTTATTTTATTTTTAATGTTTAGTTTTATGACAAATAATGTTGTTGTTCTCTTTGCCCTAGTACTGAATTCACTTTACCCGTGGTGTCGGGCAAAGTGGATATTCATGCCATTGTTGAAAACTGGCCATATATCTAAAAGTTTAATTGGTATTAAGAACAACCGTTATTGCATTACGTAAGTTCATTAAATGAAGAGTGATTATAAATATTTGTTTCAATATCCCCAGTTATAACTAAACGACAATAAGCAAGGAAAGCTTAAGGTATTCACATTGCCCGGGTTTCCCCTAAATAACTACGCAGAAATTGTATTAGGTTACATGTTTTTAAATCCCCAACTAAAAGTTGTTACTATAGCCGGTATAACTTCGTGGGAGATTAGTAATTCAATTTAAATAGGTGGAATTGCCGTAGGGATAAAATTATATTTCTGTCTAAAATTCTTAGCTCTTAACTGCTGTAATATAAAATTCATAAAACGCTTCAATTTTGTGTTTCCCTGTATTTAGGTATTCATGCATTGCATTAAACAGTATTATCATTATTTATAATACGATTAGAAATTTTTCTATTGGTGGATTCGGGGAAATCGACACAACCAGGAACATGACAAATTAAGGAAGAAATCCCTCTGCTGAAATTGTTCCCACCTTCATATCAAATATTTAAATTATAATGGAATTTTATTGTTTCTAAGTAATTTATACGATAGATTTTTCAAAAAACATTTTAACGGACTGGTTAATGTTCTGTTTAATTTGCGGATTATTTTGCACTAATGGAGTTTTCGTGTTACTTGATGGATTGTTTTCTCAGTTGAGGCTATCTTTTCATTTCAGTGGGAATTTTAGGTTTGCTTACTTTGAGATAGCACAATGTGTCGCGGCATCGTTTCAGTAACGTCACTGCGAGTCATATTGGTCACAGTAGAAAAAGACACAATTGTGGCATCTCACGTCACTCTGTGACATATTTGTGACATGTTTCATGTGTTTCTACTGCGAGGTCACTGCAGTTATCAATTTATCGCATTCACTTTATGACACTGTTAAGACGTCGTTGCAATCACTTTGTGACATCGCCACAAAATTTTAGTTGCTGCAATCTATCGTGACTTTCCGTAGTTGTTTTATTATTGTCACACGGGACAGAGAATCTTATGTGACCGCCACACTTCTTTAACTTAACTGTCATACTTCAGTTTCTGTGTTATTAGCGTAACAGCTTGTTTAGTTTAAAAAATTAAATAATCGATTTAAATTTTAGCAACATTACTTAAATTGAAAATGATAGCTGTCGTAAAGCACTTTTTTCAAAAAAAAAAAGTGACACATCACCCTAAGTATCACACCACGCAAAACCCCTTTCACTTCTTTGTCACATGTAACGATTTTTTCATCGACATATTGATGTAAAAAACGCGTGACACCATACGTCTTCTTCGCCGTTCCTTACCCCTTCTCACAATTGTATGCACCAGCTCCATCTTAAAGCATAGCAACATTTTCTGAATGCCTCTTATCCAGTTTCAAAATGCTAGAAAACAGAAGGATTTTATTTTTAAAAAAATTATCTATTGGAAATTTTAATCGATTTTTTTTAAAATAGAACCACATATATTTTCTCTATTAGTGAATAAAATAAATTTGTTGCAAAAGTGGATTCTAATTATTGAAGTGATGTGATTTTGTTTAACGAACAAACACACAAATACACAAACAACGTCTGATATAACATTAAAGCATGTATTCATATAACGTTTATATTCAAGCAATGCTTCCAATATGCTAACAACGAAGTATTTCAAATCTTTTCAAACCTTAGTATGAACTACAAAACCGTAGAACACTTAATGCTCAAAAAACGAACCTTTTTTATGTTTGTAATAAAAATGGAATTTATTACGTCATATTTGACACGATAGCTTCTCACCACCGACTTCTACAAAGAGGAACGTTGGTTTTAGAACATCTACTTACCATACGCAGTCTCTCCCTCAGGCCATTTCGTTTTCTGTAAGCCTTCAGCCATCGATTTTATTTGAAGTATCATCTGTGGCCGGAATTATGCATAATACTGCTCCAAATTCCATGCTTCATGTATCGTAGATGCATAGTTTGAAGTGTAATATAAGATACAGATAGAGGGAAAATGGATTGATCGGCGGCATTTACATTCAACAATTGTATTTGATATGCAAACCATGCTTTAGCTGTTAATGTGCTGTATATTTACATTAGCAATAGCTAAGTATTAAGCTTAAACTGTGTTTTCTTTATTTGTGTGATTGTGTGATGAGTTTTGTCGTCAGTTTCATGAGCTAATTTTAATTCATTTTTAAGAAATTTGTTTTTAAAATATCCTAAATGAATTTTCGTGAGAGAAACTGATCTTATTACTCTACTTTGGTGATGTTTAAATTTTGGTTTAATATTTTAATGTTGTCAATTTATTTTTTTGCTCCACTTTGTTACATTAGTTTTTATCATTGAGGGTGGTTAGGAATGTCAGATACGTTGACATTGTTTTTCAAAAAATGGCTTTATCAATCCCTTTAATGCATATGAAAACGTTGTTTATTAGCAATACCTATTAACAGTTGTTATACCCCAAACCAGAGATAACTTTGCTTTTTGACCGAAAATTTAAAGTTTTTATAGCTGGTGGGTAAATATTTACAACTATTTTGTTTTTATATAACTCATTTTCTTCTGAAGAAAGTATCTTGTACTTTTTGTGATTTATGAAGCACGTTATGAAGGTTCTTTTTATAACAATTAAATCTTTAACTTGCAAAGTTCTGTACATTTCATTCTGCTTACAAAAATATAGTTTGATAGCTACTGGTGAATAGTTTATGTTAAACATTTCTCAATATTGAGATTTGAATCATTAAAACGTATGTTTCGCTCAAGAGTATTTATTCTGTAAAATACTTAATAGTTTGCAAAGCACATACATTTCTTAATTTTCAAAGAAGCGAAATAACTAGTAATATTTATTTTTCAGTCAATCTGAAAAAAATACCTTTAATTTACAGTTACAAATTAGAAAATAACATTATGGAATTTTTTTCCAGAATTAAGGAAGAGCAGGTTCTAAAAGCACGAAATTGACAAAATTTTTCTGTTAAAACGATAAAATTACTTTTTTTTTTTGGAAAAAAAGCTTTAGTGTAATAAATTTCTATTATGATTTTCTAAATAAATAAAGTAACAATATGCATTTTTCTGAAAATAGGATTTTTTAATTTTTAAAAGGGGAAATACTTAAAAATATTTGCTTTAGTAAAAAATATTGAAAAGTATACAATACATGCACAAGGGAATTTTTTTCTTAATCAGTTAAGAGTAATGCTATGAGTAGTATAAACTATTAATTGAACTGTCAATATTGTGTTTCCAGTTATTATGGCATTGTATCAAACCTCCCTTATAAGAATATCAATGCTACCCAGCAATGTATATGTGTGATACAATCGTAAGAACTCATTATGATTGGATTAGTGCATTTAAATGATTATTTTTTAACTTCATTGATTTTTAACTTATAACTAAATGATAACTTTGTAACAAAAGTGACGAATTCCTTAAAAAAAGTTTTGATCTATTAAAAAAAAATGCTTTAAGAAAATCATTTCTCCCCTACCTCTTCTAGGCAGTTATTTTATTATTTTTTAAAATCCAGATTACAGCAAGTAATACCAGCACATATTCGAAAAATATTTTGTTTTCTTCTGTTATTTCCTAGTAAATATTAATTATACTTTTAAATAGACACTGATTCACTATTCTAGAAGTGTAAAGATCATTATAAAGCACTGTACATAATTTATGTCACACTTTATCCCAGCGTTTCTGACCCCCTTCCGCCTTTATTTACAAAGTGTCACACTTTATGTCCCCCCACCTTGTCACAGGCCATGCTTTTTGATTAACATATTAATATAAAAAAATCGTGATTTCACACTTCTTTCTACTCTCCTCCCTCTTCTTCCTCACAAACTGTCACAATTTTTATGACCCTTCCTCCCGAGAATAAATTTGGACCAAATGCTCCTTACCAAAATATTTGTGAAAAATTATCAAAGCTGTGGATAACTTTGGCTCACCTACCTTGCAACTATACTCTACTTTACAAGCACTAATTTCGTTTTAAAGCCTCAAATACAACAAAAACTAATAAAATATGTGAATGACAGTTTAAAATAGAAAAATTGTAATTCAAAATTACTCTGAATAACTGTAATCATTAAAACGCTCAGTCGTAGTATTCCCATAAAATGTTGGCCTCGAAAGATCTTATATTTGGCAAATATTTGATAGTTTTGAATAGTTAATTAAATTTCCTCTCCTAAAAGTAAAACATTTTTAGAAATGGTAATCGATGATTGGCTAGGCAGTGGTAACCTCCTACATCCCGTATCTTGGTGATCGAAGCCACTTGTATTGCTTCGACGTGAAGAAGGAGAATGAATGGAACTAGCCCTCAGGGAACCATAAAGGAGATTGTTTCTAAAATTTATGTCTGCAGCTGACAGATATGTATGCTTTGCATATTTGTATATGCACCAAGGGATCGGATGCCATCCCAGTATGTTCATTTCGAGCGAATGATTTTCGATCGTTTTCAGAAAAGCATTGACAGATAATTGAATAACTTTTAACAAGAAAATATAGTAAACATTTTAAAAATCGCGAAGTACTTCAAGTTTGCATTTGAAATATTTATTTTCCAGTCTAATCAAACGTCAAACTTTTGAATTTCCAGAAAAAACAATTTTGTGATCATATTAAACTGTTTAATGCAGATTGCAACTGAAAGAAATGTACCCAAATGTACATAAACTTCAGTTTAAAATATTGAATCCTTACTGAAAAATGTCTATGGAATTTTAAAAACGCTTTTTCAAAATTAAAGGGTTTGACTGTTTTTTTTAAAGTTCCTTTAGTGTATACTGAGCTCATAGTTTGAAATATATGCTCTAGTCAAGTTGTTTCAGTTTCAGCCATTAGTTTTATTTTTGTGTGATTCCATTTCTTCAGATACAGAGGGTGTCTAAAAAGTTATGGACGTATTTAAAAAAAAATATAGAAACCAAACAAATTGTCGTATGAATATACGGTTTGCACCATAATAATTCTCAGTTTCACGCCTTTTTTGTGACATCATAAAGAAAGAGATGGGCAGAAAGATAAATAAGTTTAATTATCTCATATAATTGAAAACTGAGTGTATATGCCTATGTATCTATGTATGTATGTCTGAGTATTTCTCCCGAGCGCCAGTGAACTGACCATCGAATCAGTTATAGATAGATTCGTAACCTTCCCGTCTTTATGTTCGGCTATTTAACATAATCATCCGATAATAATTAGTGGAGATATTCGTATTTCGAAGGCTTTCCTCCATTCAAATTATTATTCAGTGCTACATTTTAACTTTCCGCAACAATGCTTTTATTGAAATTTATAGCATGAAGAAAATCATTGAAGAGAAAGATCTGTTGCCTTTTTTTCGAATATAAACAAGTAAAATTCTTGTTTTTATTTTAAAGGCTTTTCTCGTAATCGGGTTATTTGAAATGTTTACTTTTTGGTTATTTTTCCAAAATCTGCCGCAAAATGTTACTGTTTTTTTTGTTGTTTGTTGTTGTTCAAGCGTGATTGTTGAACACGCGTCACTTAACATAACTTTATTTTCGAGGTAGACCGTGCAAAACCGGGCGACGCAGCTAGTATATAATTAATCGCTGTTCGTCACAGTAAGAAAAACAAACGTCATATGAGGAAGTGAGAAGCAAAGGTATGTAAGTGTTAAAATGACAAATTTGGAGAGAACCAGTACAAATGCTACGTGAACCTCTGCTTAGCTTTGTGGCAAGAGATAGTGTAGTGTCAAATGCACAGTACGAGGACAGTCCCGAATAAATAACCAAGTTAAAGTTATTTATGACATTTTTTAAAAGAAACAGCTTTATTTCTACGACGTGACATGATTAAGAAGCAACTTCATTACACAATCAAAACTGAAACAATATAACCTTTATACAATTTAAAACTACCCTCCCGTTAGTTATTAAAATCCCGAAATAACCCCTATTTTGTAATAGTAATATAAAATCAAATATTATTCATAGCTAAAAAATGCAATTACTACGACACAAAATTTAAAAAAAAAATCTAATTCCACTTTAGTCCTGTTCATTTTCTAGATTTGCTCTTACATAATTATGCGACACCTTCCTGTACAATAAAGCTAAAATATAGCAATAAAATTGCACTGATTTATATGCAACTTTGTTGATATTTTAAGAAAGCATAAAAGTGTTTCAATGTAACTTGGTCTTAACATTACACAGAAAAGGAAAGAAAAAAAAGCAGTCCAAAGGGAAACATAAAAGAGAGATGCATATCGATTTATTCCTTTTTAGGAAAGCACGTGCAACAAGAACTTCTCTAACGCCCCAAACTGCGTCAAAACACATTTGCCAACGGATTTGTACTTGAAATAAGGAAGACTTTATGTTAAGTCATTTTCATATAATGGGAAAGTTGTGTTTCCGTTTTCATTTGGACAGTATATGGTAAAAGCAGTTCTAGCAATATTTGTGAAGTAGAAAACAATTGGGGTTACCTAAAAATAACCTAATTGGGGTACCTAAAAATAAACGCTCTGTTTTACCCATGAACTTTTTTTTACATATTATTAAATATAATCATATATGTGATAAATATTTCACTTCTGTTTTTAAAAAGGGCAATAGACAGCTGTTTGGAGAGTTCTAGCTTTTTATTCGTGAGTCGCATAAGTTTTATGAGTGTAATTTATTTATAATTCTATATATTTTTTAGAAGTATGTAATGTAAAATAACATAACAGTAATGAATTTTTGTTTCTAGAAACAAAAAATAAACACTTGATTTTTTTTTTATTAGTTTTGTTTGGTTTTTGTAAACTCGCAACTGCTACAAAAACTTTTTTTTAGATTAATGTTAATAATTACTTGCCAACTTATCAAAACAGGTATTATTGATTTGTGTAGGATATATTAAATGTTTTCAAAATGGCAAATAAAGATAACACTTCTAATTAAAATGATTTTTTTTATTTAAATCCATATATTTATGTAATGCGAAAAAAATTCATTATTGTTTAAAAAGTAAAATAGTGAGAACTGAGTTGGTTTTTGCTTCAACTGTTTAAAATTGTGTGTTTTAATCAATTAAGGCGCACAAAAATAAACTGGAAATTAAGAAATACTTTAACATTTGTGTTTCGAGAAAACAATTTAATGATGTATCCGAAGGGTGAAAAATTACTCTAAAACGAAATCTTTATTGTTGATCTTTAGTTTGGAATAACTAAAAGTATGGTCAGTTAAATTTATAAAGCACATATTTTCTGTCATTAAGCTGATATTACCTTCCCACTGGTAGCAAAAATTTCTATAGCTCACCAGTAGGTCCTCTAATATTGTGTAGCTTTGCCTTACAAATCTTCACTTTACAAGGTAATCCGCGCCAAGCTTGCAGACACTTGTTAATGAGTTAAATTCATTTTAGCTATCAGTGTAAAAGCATTTTTTTTTCTTGAGACAACGTATGCCTTCAGCTTGGCTATGACATTTTCAGACTGATTATTGATAATCAGAAGTATTTGAAGGATACAGTTTGGTTGTAGTTTTGCTTTATCTGCGGCTTGAGGCGTCAACTTTCAACTCAAAGTTTTTTACATCATCTTTTTGGAGGTACACACATGCAAAATAAAATGCTTTTAATCAAAAGTAAGTAATCAAATAGCGAGGCTAAAAAAGTTATGACTTGAAAGGTAAGCATCTTTTTTTTTAATTTATAATTGTGTAACGTGTTTTTATCGGGAGAGGTCTTGTTAAATAAACCCATGAATTCAATATTTGTATGTATAGGTCTTTGAATACGCCTAATACGATGGGACTAAACTTTGTTTCTCGCATGCACTTGACAATTATTTTACAAGGACAATAGCATGGAAAAATACTCGAATTTATCTGCGTTTCGTTGGAGGCTTAGCCGTTTTCATTTATCTAGCTGGCCAATTCAAAACTTTTTGGAATATTATCATACTCGAATTTCTTGCAAAAAGGGGGGGGGTAGGGGGTCTATTTTCGCGACGAACTGCGTAAAAATAAACTACAATAATATTTCTCCTACTGCCTTCTTTGGGTTAATAGCTAAAGTTCACTGCACTGTACCTCAAACGGTCCGTGGTTAAGTAACCGTCATCTAATATATGAGCCGTTTAGAGCTAAAGCTCAAAAAGTCTAAACTACTTGATTCGCTTCAACTTTAAAAACTGCATTTAGCACAGAACACTTTGAGCGATTAGTATATGAGGCGCTCAGATCGAAAATGAATCAAATCGTTCATGGACATGAGTAGCTTCATCTCTGAACGCCGCATTTAACACAAAGCACTTCGTGCCCCTATTGTATGAGGCCTTTTGAGCTAGAATGAATCAAGTAGTTTGTGGACTTGATTCTATTTAGCTCTGAGCGCCTTATATAAAGATTCAAAATGCAAAAAGACATTTTTTTCTAAACTAACCCTCAAGCATTCTCATGCATTTTTTTAAAAATTATTTTAATCAATTTATACAAAGACCACAAAACTTAGAAACAACTTTCATTTATTTTTAATATGTCAATCTAAAGAAAAATAAACATCAAATAAGAGGAACTAACCAAAAAAAAGAAAGAAGGAAAGAAAAATTTTAATCTGATTATTTACCAAATAATATGAGAAACAAATGTGATCCTAAGCATTAAAGCAAGATTTAAACAGCATTTGATTCCACAAGTTTAAATGCTATTTGTTAATTGCTTAATTTATAAACATGAGCTCATGCTTCATTTACTTTTTTTTTTCATTGTTTGAGCTAGAGTATTTCACGCTTTTATAAGGCGATTATCTAAACAACTGTTAAGAAGCTTGATCCTTCTTGTCGTGTATTTTCCTTAAGTTATTTCCGTTTGTTTGTGCTTGAGAAACATATGAAAGAAATGACACTAAATTTTATTTGGATTTTAATTCTCGAAACAAAAAAAGAGAGAAAAATATGACATTTTGAATCGCGTCACATATTCCTTTTTTCGTTTAAAATATTTTTTCATTAAAACATATACTAGATTGTTTTTCGAAGTATTTTTGTGACAAAACCATAACTGTCTCAAAATTTGATCAATTTTCAAATTAAAGGCATTCTTTAAAAATTTCTTCTATTTTTTTATTTTTTTTTTTTAATTTTGCATTGCTTGAATTTAATTACTTAATTTTGTTTTGCTTTCATCCCAAAGCGAGACACATCAAGCTTTTCTTCTTTTCAAATATTTTTTATCGAATTACATGTATTGTTTTTCAAGAGTATTTTTTAAGACAAAACTATAACTCCTTTCAAATTTGATCAAACTTCAAATGTAGGGCATTTTTTAAAGATTTTCTCACCACTTTCGTGAGAAGAAAAGACACATTGCACAATTTGGCAGCTTTGTCCAAAAAATTAATCTATTACGTTTTTTTACTACGCATTGCTTTAATGATAATTTTTACTACGCTTTGATCCCAAAACGGAAACGCATCGATTCAGTTGGTTAGAACGTCGGGCTAATGCAAAAGACTTGAGTTCAAATCTTTATGGGCCGAAATTTCAATACTTTATTTTCTTTATCAGACTTATAATCCAAATTAAGATTCATAGGTTATTTAAATTAATTGCAGGATTCTGAGTTTCAGTTCAGTTGTTATTAAAATCCTGAAGCAAGACATTGATTTCAACGTGATAAACCGCAGTAGAATTTCTGAAAAAAAAAATTACTAAGTAGAAGTGCCAGTTTAAGTTTATTTTATGCTTTATTACCCAATACTTTAGTGTATAGTATAGCATCCGAGATAGAGACTCAGTTGCTTAGTTGGTAAGAGCGCCCTGCTAATAACGCGAATGTCATATGATTGGTTCTCCCATGGGTCTGAAAATTCAGTTTATGAATAACCAAATTTCCTCAGTCCTGAATCATAATCCAAATTTTCATGAATATATAATCTTAACTTACTAGGGGCAATATTTGAAACCACAGCTGTGTTGTTGGTTTGAAATCATTAAAACAAGTAACATTATAAATTACGTACACATTATTTCAGAAATGTGTCTTTATGGGTATGGCATTACTTTCTTCATACCTTAACAAACTTCAAAAGCATGGCAAAATTTTAAACATTTTTCACCGCTATCAGTAAAAATTGCCAAAAAAGCCACATTTTTGCTGTTATTTAAAAAGTTTTTTAAAAACCAGGATTTTTAATTCCTCCTGTGGAGCGCGAATGCTTTGTAAGCATCAGTATACTTCTCTGATATATTTAACAGAACACGATATAAAGCGCGAAAAATATTTTCTTACATTTTTTTTTCGTAAATTTTTAATTCATGTCTAAGATTTAATCACTGTCCTAAATCAGTTAATCAGTTACTTGATAAGTACATTTAGGAGAGAAAAATTACAATATATTCCCTCTCAAAACCTTTAGCTTTAATAAAGTCCAAGAATATTTCTTTCAGGGCCTTATCAAGAACACTAACACACTGCGTAGTTAGTATTAAAGAAGATGAATTTATTTATAAGCGAAATATATCCCGCTTATCTAAATAATATATTTTGTTCTCAACTTTGTTCGCAAATGTTGTCATTTGAATTGTCTTTGCTTGTTATGATAGTAGAATTGTATTATTTCCTGCAGAAGTAGTCATTTAGCTTTAGCTTTCTGCTTTTTAGTTTCCCAACTGACACACTTAAATATTTATTTTTACTAAAGATTGCACAATGCTCTTCAAGCGTTTGTGGACTTACGTAGAAAATATTTAAAGCATAATGCATGAAATTTATGGTAAATTTAAGGCAATTCATGAAATATTCGAAATTAGTCAAAAGAATATCAAGGCGAAGATTGTTCATGTAATGTCTTAAGGGAAAACGAATTACAGGACTTGTAAAAATGAGTATCTTTAGAGAGCCGCTGTAGGTAAATTGTGTTAGTATTTTTCTTAACTTCGCATGAGATATATCTCTGGGGCTTTGCAGTTAAGATTCAGAAGAGTGTCAAGGTGTTTAAAGTTTAATGCTTTTACTTTCAAATATCATACTCTACAAATTATGCATTCATAAATACGTACTTATAATGGGCATGTTTGAGTGTGAATGTGTGTGTGGGTGTGCGTGTGTGTACGTTTGTACATTGGTGCTGGGAAATGCTCCAGAAATTATTTGTCTGGAAAAGTGAAAGCATTCCTTTCAATCACAGTCTATTAGTTTTATACATAGTTGAATTAGAGTTAATTTTAGCAGTTTTTGTTTAAAGATTTTTTTTTCATTTCTTAATGCCTCTCTTTAAAAACAATTTCAAGAAATTCTCTAAAAAAACGAAAACAAAAACAAACAAACAAACAAAAAAAGCAAAGGCTAAAAAGATTTATTTATAAAAGAAATAATAAATCTCTTCAACATTTACAGCCACCGTTCTCTATGCGTAATCTATGCTTACCAGAGAAATATAGCAGTAGTGCTACCATGGAAAAAAATGAAATTGGTGGGAATCGAAACATTGTATTGAGAGAGAAAAAGCATCTCATACACAAATTTTGTCAACTACAGTAGAGAGAAAGTGTTTCGCAAAAATGGTTTGTCCTTGTGCCAACATTTTCGAGATATATGGTCTTATAGTATGCTGAATTTTTTTCATGGTCCCACATAACATGACTACCAAATTCCAATGACATGCGTTCAAAAGAATGAGATGTACTTTGTTCGAAAAAGTGTAATTAAGAGCACTCATTATATAGTTTTGGGGTTCATCGATGGTGCAAAAAGAATTTGACGCTCAAAGTTACATTTTAAAAACAATGATTTTTTTTGTACAATTTAAGGTGCACTTAGAACTTTGCATCACAATAAAGGCAATCATAATTATTTCTTTTCTCACAGTTAGTGTTTATGTAGCTGAATATAAAATAATAGTTAGCCTCATGGTTGACTCTAGCTGAAACATGTATTTATGTAAAATAGTTATGTAAAACTTATGTAAAAACAAAGTTCGAACTATGACCTGCAGAACCATTTTTTTCTCCTTAAAAACATAAATGAATAAATGAAACATATATATGATAGCTATACCAAAAAGAACCTGACCTTGATATTAAAAAAAAAATCGCTCTTAACTTTAAAAATACTTATAGAAATATAAATATTATTTTCATCATGTTTCAAGTCACAAACTATTACTACATTGCTACCAATGCGACAGTAGAAGGACAAAAATATTTGAGAATTATACTATCATCATATGAGGCGATGAGAAGCAAAGGGATGTAAGTAGCAAAGTTAAATTTTAGAGATAATCTGTACACATAGTAAGAGTGAACCTCTCGCCTGTCTTGAAGCATGATATGGTACTAGTAGGCCTGGTAGTTGCTGCTATACAGCATGATTTAAAAAAAAAATTGATAAAGCATACCTAGGATATTATCTTTAAACGCGTTTTACTCAAAACTTGAATATGTCCACTTACATCCCTTTTCTTCTCATTGCCTCATATGCAAAGTTTGCCTACCGCAACTTTGAAGGCATATTTGTAAATTTTTAAAAAAATCATGTTTATTTTTCATCAGCTGTTAAAATGACATATTACTGCTGTTATATCTTGAAATATGCATAAAACCACCGAAGCAATTTGATCTGCCAATGTTAGTTCTTATATTTTCTATTATGACAATCCTCATCAAGTGCTTCATCCACGTAGAGCGAATTGTCATTTGCGTCATCACTGTAACTTAACTTGACGTCAGGTTTTATGGAAGATTTCACGACATACGGCAAAATAGATGCTGTTGAAATATCTCTTGTGGAGGATACATCACCTCTGAACCGACTCGCAGGGTTCCAGACAGATGTGGAGGAACTTGAGGTTCGAGATGAAGTAATTGGTGATGATGACTCTTTTTGTTTATATGGATATGTGTAGTATGAACTGTATTGATAGAATTTGCGAGGGTTCTTCGATGCATCAGAATTGTCAAGTATATAGATGTGGCTTGGATCCAAAGGTAAATGCTGAGAGTCGGTATTCACAACATTTTCCGGAATAAATGAGATGTGCTGAGTCTTAGGGTATTTTGCGAGTCCTGAAATGTAGTTGTAGTTTTTATGTGACGTAACTGAAGTATGAGGATTTTCTCCAAGCGGCACTATGATGTCCTTCAAGCGGTCGTAAACAGGATAGCTATCATCTTCGTATATGCTTTTAGGCAGCGTTTGATGGTGCTGAGAATTTATGTCCTTAATAATAGGTGATTTATTAGTAAGATGTAGAGTATCTATAAAATTATTTCCATTTACTTTGTTAAAAATATGATTTATTGGTAATTGTTTGTTAACTTTGTAATGATCATTCAAAATTTTGACTTCATGTTTCAATATTTTATCTGGTATGTTTACTTTATGATTATGCAAAATGACAGGGTGTTTCTTATTCTTGTGTGAATGGTCATGATTGGGAGCATAATGAGGGTGATTATTTTGATGAGAGTGACCGTGCTTGTGTTGATCATTATGATTATCCTGATACTTGTGAGGATGGCTATGCTGATAGTGGTGATCATGATTATTTAGATGATAATTTGCATGGTTGTGATTATGACCATGTTTATGCTCGTGCGAACTATCATGTTTATGTTTGTGGTCATGATTATGTTCATGATTATGACCGTGTTTGTGTTCATGATCATGCTCATGATTATGACCGTGTTTGTGTTCATGATCATGCTCATGATTATGATCGTGTTTGTGTTCATGATCGTGCTCATGATTATGATCGTGTTTGTGTTCATGATCATGCCCGTGTTTATGGTCATGTCCATGTTTATGATCATGGGAATGATGATGGTGATGATGGTGGTCTGACTTCAGAATAATTGTCTTCTTTCCCCTAGAATCAAGAAAAGTATTAATTAGATTTATCCAGAATAATGGTAAATGATTTATATACAAAAATAGTAAACAAAAACAGTGACAGATAAGAAAATAAACTTTTCACTGTACACTACATTTAAAATCAGCGTTTTGATGTCATCGTAGATGAATCAAAGTTTCATTGCCAAAATAAATTTGATAAATGGTTATTTTGATATTTACTTAACGTTTCATGAAGTCCTTTTTATGATCAAAAAATTTTTTTTCTTACTTTTGCGTACTAAAAGCTAGTTCCATATTTTGTCTAAAAATGGTTTTCAGTTGTATCAAAATGCTTACTTATTTAGGCTGTGCTATCAAACGAACTGAATTTTGTTTTGACGAGAAAAATACAATAATAAATATGATATGAAAGGCAACAGAGATCATTGTATCATGTTACCAGAAAGAAAAAAAATGAAATAAGTTCACATGATAAAAATCCTTTTTAATGTACCCCCCCCCCCCCTCTCCCATTCGTGTAATGCGTAAACACGATACAAAGATATTTCTAAGCAATATATCAATAGATAATAGTCATTATTTTGCAACAAAATTGTACAGATATTTTGAAAATGAAAAGTGTATCACAAAAACTTAAACTTTGTTTATGTGCACCTTTTTGAATATTTATTTCTTGCGCCTTGAAAATAAACTTTTTCAAATGCTAAAACTAATTAATATTTCCGCAAATTATTTTTATTTTGGAATTAAAAAAAATGTTTAGGAATCGATATATTTAACGCATGGATGACAGAATAAAAATGGTCTTTCGTTCATCTCTCTTATGTCAGCTATTTGTCTTACGTTTAATTATTTATTGCTTAAAAATAAGAAAAAAATAGAGGCAAGTCATACCAATCTGCATGAAAATTTCTATACACGTAACTCTAAATGAAATTTTAATATATATTTTGGATATGCAATGCCGTTCTTTTTAGTAATCCGATCAGAGGATCTTTAATTTTTTTAACCCGACATTGACCTTATTCATTTGAACGCATTCGATCATTCTAAAAACCTATTTCAACTATTTAGAAGTTATTAGAAAAATTTTAATAAAATTATTAAAAACTAAAAATTATTTAAAACCCGGAGAGTAGGTTATAAAAATAATAACACTTAATTCATTAATTTACCTGTACGAAAAAGACAGCGATGAAAAGCTAAAGAGCAAGTGATGTCGAATGCTTCATCAAAAAAGATAAGCAACTAACAATACGTTTATTTGTGGCCATAACTCAATTTAAAAAAGAGAAATAATGAGAGAGTCCCATTGTTTTCAGAAATTATTTTAACGTAACACTGGTCGTTAACGAGTCCTATTCACTGGGTAAAATTCACTGAATAGGAAAAGAGTTGCAGGAGCTACGTTCCGGTTAGCCCTCATACGTATTAAACCCTCTTGTGTAGTACAGCTAAAGGGATAATAAAACTGAAAATTAATAAACGAATGATGATTGAAAAGTAAATTTAAGTGCATAAGAACAATGTTCCGAATTTCAAACCATTCGTCGTTCAAAAGTAGGGTCGTTCATTTTTAGGAGATCTCACTAAACCGTTCATTTTAAGGAACCGGTTCATTAGACCCGGTTATTCATGAACGATGAATCCCTAATGTAAGCACAGCCAACTAACCGGCTTGAAAGTCGTGATATATCTACTATGTTTATATCTTTAAAATGTTCTGAAGAAGACCGAAGCATGTGACACAGTCATTTTAAGAGCACACAGAGTTTTGACAAGGGGATGATTGAGAAAAATATTTTTTTGTCGAAGAAAAAATTAAATAATCCACCTTGCGTTTTGTGGGAACCAGGGTGACGTAATGAAAACTCGAACTTTTTAACTTGTTTAAATTTTTATCCACTCCTGTGCTCGTTACGGTGTTAGGAACGACGGTGTTGAGTTCCAAGCAAATACTGCTACACTGTTAAAAATTTTCCGGAAAATTTACGGTAATTGTTACTGGCATCCATGTTGCCAGTAACTATTACCGTAAAAATCAAATGTTACTGTAAAATTTTACGGTTTCCTTGGTAGGCCACAGCAACCAATTGGATCTGGGATCGTTTATTTCTCCGGTATAAATTACCGTAAAAATCAGCAATGCTGTAAGTCCGCCATTTTACAGTAACAATTACCAGAAAATCATCCTGAATTTTTAACAGTGTATGCATTTGTTTATTACCTTTTACTTTTATTATTTTTTACTACGTAGGTAAACTGCCATTGTTGATACTATTTTATTCAAAATTATATGTTTTTTTTATTTGAAGAGAGCACCTGCAAACTTTTTAATGTATAGCGTTGAAGTTACTTGCTGCCGTTCCTGCAGGCAGTTATAATATTAAAAATGTATATAACTATTCGTTTAATGTTTAAAATATAATTTTTTTGTTTCATTGTTACAGACAAATAATTGTAATACCAAATTTTCAAAGTTTGATGGGATTTCTATGTGACAGATGAAAATTGCCAAAAAAAAAAAAAAAAAAACATTGACTTGCCATTTTAATATGAGCAGTTTTCCAATCCCATTAAAATTGACTTCTTCAAAGAAGAAAACAATGTAAATCTAGAGTTCTTTTCAGATTAAGAATGTCATAACAGGTAACTAGATGCCTCCATAACTTATTTTTTAATTTGAAATAAGGCTGCTTTTATTTATGGAGATATTTGTTCCCGCATAGAAACAGATGGGTGTATTGTACCTGAAAAAAAGTATTCGAAGAAAAAGGGGAAAACGCTTTCAAAGCCCGATATCATAGTTTATGACTCAAAAGCTTTCTCCAGCATAAACCCACCCAGACAAAAATTTTCTTTTCAAGTGAAGAGAATAGTTTTAGAAGGTTATGGTAATCTTTAAGTTAGTAAGTTAAGGAAACATTAAGCGATTGACACTGTTCTTTCCTAGGAGCGGAATATAGATTCAATTTCATAGTGTTAAAAATTTTAAATTGAAAGTGATTTTTTAATGGTTATACTTTTAAATATATAAAAAACTCTTGATAACTTGAAGTCCCAAGAGGCCGGCTTAAGCGTTCGAGTTTTAAAAAGTTTAAGTTCAAGAGTTTGGGACCCGATGAAAACTTCCAGATCAAGGAATATTCGAATTATAAGCTTCGAGTTATTGGGATTCAATTGTATATATATTTTTACGCGTTCTTGATATTAAAATAAAATTTGTGGCGTTAATTTTTCAGTTTGATTTGTCTCCATAAGCTTTAAAAGATTTAGAAAACTGACAAAGTCACCCCACCTTGAGGGTTGACTACAGGACAATTATTTGTATTAAAAAATGTCTCGTCCATTAACATTAACTTTATGCTTGCATTTTATTACGAATTAAAGGATGAAACTACAGGTTGGTAAATCTATCTGAGACTGACCTCTTTTTATCCATTTTATAAAAATAAGCGTTTCGTTAACATAGAAATGTGTTGAAATATTTTTATATTAATGAAAACAAAAGAAGAAGACTGATTGACTAAAAAGAAAAAATAACAATATACCAGTTAAAAGTTTTGCCCACATTAAGTTTCCACCTCTTGTTACCAATAATTTCCTTTTTTTTAATTTTTTTTTTTTTTTTTTGTATTGTGCGATAACACAATAAAGATGATAGTAGAAGGAAATAACGTCCATATTTTTTATTATTACCTTGCTTCAAAGCTCATTTTTTAATAGATCATATTCTGTTTTGAACTTATTGGATGTTTTTCCAAACCTCAGTCAAACTAAATGTAACATTTGTCAAAGTAAAATGTTGTTGAGCATTAAGTATAATTATAAGAACTGCAATGGTTGTTAAATTTGTAAATTAATTACATTTAACCCGTAACAGGGGAGGTGCAGTCTCACAAACCGCTCAAAAGTTCACCCGATCACCCCTATTTTACTTTTAGTCCGATTGAATGGTTTTTCCCAATAGCTTTTTGTTTTGTGACCTTGAACACCTCTTTTGCTTATCAGCATCTTTTGGCGAGTGTATCTGGTTTAAATTTCATTGCATTCTTTTTTCAGAAGCAGTCTGTGAGACCGAACCTCACCTTCAGTGTTACAATTTTTGGCAGTAGTAGACATGGCGAACCGTTTAATAGGGGTTCCTTTATCTTACCCGCGTTATGCAGAAGAAATGCAAACTATTCTAGCTGAAGTTGAGAGTTGTTTGATATGTTCACAAAAAAAAAAAAAAACCGCAATGATGTTTTAGGGACAATAAGGGCTGAATTATTCCTGGAAATACGACGCGAAATACTTATAGTTAAAGGACTGTCAAAATTTTCTTGTAAAGTAATATAATCAATTTTCTGGTATTAAATTGTTCTGTATATATTAAACACTTAAAGCAAAATCATTAATAAGTAATAGATTAATATTATTACGAGCAGTAAATTATTTACTAAAGAATATGAATTTTCTTGAAAAATCTTAACGCTCTAGTAAAATTTCCTCGAAAAGGTAAATTTTAATTTAGAATTCAAAAATATTTTTTTCCTGTGCTAATAAAAGTACAAAGAGCACTTAAGGGAAGTTGCAGAAATGTATCTTAATTACACGATTTTTGAAAAATCTGAAAGTAGAGCGGTCTCTGAGACCTCACGTCCCATGTTATGTCCTATTTTTTCACCTCCCCTGTTACGGGTTAAAGTTCTTGGACGGTAAATGTGCTTCTTCATACAAACTGCAGGAAAAGGTTTTGGAAATAAATGTATGCTAATATAATGAAAAGAAAAATTTGCGTAGGAGTGTAAAAACCCTCAAATAGTCTATTTCAAGCTATGCATATGAACAAAACACATTTCTTTTAGATTCAAGTATTACAGTTATGCGTTTCAGAAATAAATAGATCTGACCAACCATCGACGTAGTTACAAAAATATTACTCACCCTCCACCTCCGATATGCACTGGATAATACATAGGATAATAGCTATGACAACAAGAAGAGAAAGATTTCACGACCATTACGAAGCACAAGAGCGCCGTCAGGTATATTTTGTATCCTTTTGTATCCATAAAGAATCGTATGGGCCTCGTTCTAAGGTCAGTAAATAATCAAGTTCTGAAAATATCAAAATCGGTTAGAAAAAAAAAGAAAAGAACTAACTGTATACTAGAAATGTTATTTTATATTTACGATTGTACATTTTGCTTTCAATAGCTATGGCAATTAAAAAATTGATAATGTAATTTAAATGATACTGGCTTATGTGTACCAAGTAATAAATCAAAAATATGTGTGCTCAAGCATTCTCCCTGTAAGTAAACTGTACTTAGGTAACATATATCGGTTTTAAGTATTAAAGGTAATTACGTTAAAGGTAACTAAAAGGTCAGTGATAAAAAAGCAAATATTATTTTGTGTCCCAAAATCTAAGTATACTAATACTTATCCACAGAAGAATACTGTAGTTTAAGATAATTCTAAAAAACTTAGATACTTATTCAAATAAAATTTTCCGAACTTATAGGTTAAATAATAAAATAGCAACCCTTCTTAGTTTTTAACGCCTTGTAAAAATTCCAGGGAATGAGAATCAAGATTTTTCTTTTTTTTAAATTTGATTACGATTAAACTTTTGATGGTGCCAGAAAATTCTTTTTGGATGAAAACTCTCTAGTTTGTTACAAAAGTTAAGAACTTAGATAAATAAAGCAATCAAATACCATTAATGAACTAATAAGTTGTGTTTATTATGAAATTTTGTTAGATTTTCTACCTTTGAAGGAGATTTGAAGTTGGCAATAATATTGCTACTTAGAAAAAAAGAACTGAAGAATTACCACCAACAAAATAAGAAAAAAGTTATGTTAGGTGGTTTGAACTGATCAGGTCGTAGAGTTGAATAGAAATATTGAAAACTACCTTTTGTGGTGATTTATTCAATCTTATTGAAATATTAATAGTCATAAAAACTTTTTCAAACATGCTTTTTCATGACTAGCAAAAGTGCAGTAATGGTCTGTTATGCACAACATACGCTTTAAAAAAATATTCAATATTTCATGCTTTGATTAAAAAAAGGCACGATTTTTTTTGTTCATAATGCGTTATTTGATGTCGTTTACTATATAAAGGCATTAATTTAAAACATTAAAAGCCATTTAGGGTAAATCTGTACCACATACGAGTACCACTTCATATGAGGATATGCGTATAACAAGGGCAAACTCGGTTATCCCTTTTTTTTACTCATAACCTCACATTTTATTACTGTAGTCCTGTGGAAAAAAAAAATCCGGAGTATCTTCATATAAACTACTAGCATTCCCGTACAAAGTTCTTAGAAACTTCGCTTCCAGTTTTGAAAAAAATGAAAGCAAAAGACAGAAACATTCTTATTTGACTTGAGAAAAGCCTCGAAGAATCACGTGAGAAACAAAAACAATATCAAATTTAAAATTCGCTTTCGACCAAAAGTTGAGATGAAGTACTGAATAATGATTTGAATGGAGAAAACTCTCCGAAAATAAGGGATTTAAATTTCAATGACAGGTTTTAATTTCACAGAAATTAAGGGATTTTAATTAATTTCTCCTAAACTAATTGATATTTTGAAAAATCCTTTCTTAGTGGATACTTTTGTAATCATGTGGATATGTCTGCCAAATTTCAAGTCTGAGGCTTCAGCGGTATTGGCTGTGCGTTGATATATATATATATATATATATATATATATATATATATATATATATATATATATATATATATATATATATATATATATATATATATATACTATATATACTATATATATATATATATATTATCTCAGGACATTGATTTTCATATATTAAGATAATAGCCAATTCACTAATCAAGTGACGCTGACGTCACGAACAATGAAGCTCACGCAATAGCATGATACTTTGATAATATTTTCTGGCAAAGTTTGACATGCAGGAAATGTTTTGTTTTGACAAGGCTAAACTGGAGCCGGTAACTTAACTGTTTTACTGGTAAGACTCATTTTCGGAGAGAATGAAGAAACTGAAAAGAGTGGTCAACAATAAACGCTATCTAGTGGAGTTTAGGGTTAATCCACTGGAGCTAGGGTTACAATTTCAACTATAAAGCTATCACCAAACAGGCAATTGCTTCGTTCAAATGTAGAAGCAATTTTCATCCGTGAAATCTCGACGGGCGATTTTCTAGTTAAACAATAATGTATTTAATATATTAAGTGAATTTGTGTTTCATTTATTTATTTATTTCAACATTTTCGAAATTGGTTTGTGACTCCTTGACTGAAGAACTAACTGGTGTCAGTACCAATAACTTAGATGTAAAGAAGCTATTTTGACTCCCCTCAATCACACTAGTCAACATAGGAATAACGTTTCTATAAGGAAATGTAATGATGACATTTGGTGCGACTTCAGAGTGATGCCGGGCAACAGGACACTGTAAAAAAATTCCCGAAACGTTACTGATTATTTCCGTGTAACGTTTCGGGATTTCAATGGTTTTCATCCACTTCCTGGAAAAGTCAAGTAACTTTGTTAAAAAGTTTCCTGAATTGCTACAAGTTGTATGAATGCGGGTTTCTCATTGTTGTGAAAAATGTTTTTAGCTCCCAGTTTAAAGATTAACTAAGCGTATTTATAAAGTGTATCTTCTTCAGTTCGGTTATATCCCGTCCAGACTGAGTTAGCTCCCAAAGGGAGCGAATAAGTCCACGGACAGCGTAGCTTTGCAAGAATTGCAGGAGAAAGGAATTCTTGATACTTTCTTGCAATTCTGCCTTGGCCAAGTTTCCAATACTGATTTTGGAGCTTTCTTGACAAATCAGGAAGGTGCCGAGCTGTTATATTATACCTACTAAAGTTTACTCTAAAGTTCCAGAGACACAACTGGCTTTAAACGGGAAGGTTTCTGAATTTTTCAGGAGGCTTCCAGGATAATTTCAGGAAGGTTACCGAATTTTAGCAGAAAACATTCCTGGCTTTTTCAAGATATCTTACTGGCAGAAATTGGGCACATCAGCTGCCCATTATTTTCCAGGAACGTTTCTAAATCGTTTTTACAGTGAAGGTAAAAACGTGATGGATTACAAGAGAAGCTGATGGAGACCCAGTACGGAAGTATGCTGATAAGTTTCTAATACCCGTTTTCTGCTTTTTGTCTCAAAAATAAGTTTTCTTCACTACTGGACAAAACTCGTTAAGTAATTAAATAATTCTATTGTGACTGAATTGAAACTTCTCCGTAATGCTAGTTTGAAGCTGATGCGGTAAATCCGCCTACATTATAATATTGTATGCGATTTAATAAATTGTACAAATGCTGTAAGTCTGTCATAAAAAATGGAGAGCTTCTAAATATTTAGAAAGTTTTGTTTTCTTACTCAAAAATTATTATTCAAAAAATCATTTCACAGCCTGTTTTCACATAAATCAAAGTTAGCCAGCGTAAAAGAATCACTTTCATGTAGGCGAACAGTTAATTTCAAACTGTTTTTATATATATTTTTTATTTTTTTACATTTTTGAATAACTAAACAACACTAGTTATTTTTTCTTCTATAGTTTTTGCTCATCGATGCAGTAATACTATAAATACAAACGCGCAAGCCAGTTAAAAATAGATACAAAATCGATCAAATTTACACTCAATGCCTATATTTCCTATAAATTGACCAAATTAAATACACACTTAAAGTACAGAATTACTTTTAAAAAACTTACCCGCGTGAAAGAATTCACCAATAAAACTAAATAAAGTGTTGCGGACCAACCGCTTAAATACACCAATTTTTCACTTCTGCACAAACATAGAACAAAACCAGTAAAAACCACACATTTATTTATTCCTTATTCATCCAAGCACAGTGCCATTTAAATAAGGTGTCGTCTTTACATTGTTTTCCTTTAAAAATGAAAACATTGTCATCGAAACTTCATCTTCCTTCCGCGACCATTTAACGCATTCGGCATCTACCATTCCCCTTTAAGAGGGACATAAAAGGGGATTATAGATGTTCCCACGATACCTCCATGTGAGATGACGCTTGTCGACTCAAGCAGTGTCGCATCGATGAGCTCTCCTGTCATAAAAAGGATATTTCCTTTTCCTGGGAGTTTTTGCACTTTAAAGAATTGGGGAAAGTAGTTTAAGTGTCGCTGTTATTCAAGGCGGTAGCGATTTATATATAAAGTAAGAGTTTTAATTTAATCCCATTTTCATCGTTCGGAAAGAAATTTTCAACGTTTCAGCTGCCAAATGGGTTTGTTGGTTTCATTAAATTCTGTTACTCACAAAAACATGCTTTAACCCGGGGGAACGCGAGCTTACTAAGTGATTGTTTACACGCGCGGGAGACACCGAATGCTCCCAAATGAGAATCCAATCCTACGTAAATAAAAACATTATTTTTCAAACTGTTCTCTGTTAAAATCGTAATTTTTATAATTGTCGACATTAAAATTTACTTCTCTGCATAGTATCTAATGCTGTCAGCAAAACACTTTTCTTTGTTTGAACGCACAGAAGCAGATAACTGTCCGCGGAGTTCACTAAAAATTTTGACAGTTGTTTGTATTGTTCAAGTTAGGTGACCAGTTAAAAAAATAGATGAACAGTCCTTTTTTTCAGTTTTTGACACAGTTTCACATAAATTCCCGATAAGGCATCTAATCCCAGGAATAGCACCAAGTTGACCTACTGTTGCTCTGAGTCGGCGATATAAGCTGGTCTTATGGTGTTATGCAAAATTTTCCTCACAAGCTTATTGTTTCAATAAAATGAAACATATACACCCGACTGCTTTGAATTTTTTACTGTATGAAAACAGCTATATTTCAAGTTCATATCTCAACTTCATAAACAATTCATTATCGGAAAATTAATAATTTATTTAAAAGTCAAATTTTGTTGTGTCGCAAACGTGCATGCACAAAAACGAAATATTTACATTTTACAGGGCATAAAATTTCTTGAGATGATGTTTCCATTGCACGTGAAGAGAATGAATAAGTGATTTTCAATTTATAACACGAGATTATAGAAGGTAATCTGTGCAAGGCTTTCTTAATCAAAAATTCAACCACCTTTTGAACAAGAAACCACCAACCACCAATCCCACCAACCACCAACCTTAAATAGCAACCTCTTGCACTGAATAATACTACTGTGGGGCAGGTAAACGGCAGTATCAGCAATAATGAGCTTTCAAGATATTTGAATCAACGCATTTTGGATTTAATACTAAGGACAACAAAATTTTTGAACTAGACGTTATTTTAGCGCATTTTTTAAATCGAAACCAAACAAACAAGTTTGTACAATTACGGAATGTGGGAGCGTCCCGCGGCCAACGAAACCAAACGTCAGCAGGCAACAAAAGCAAATCCACGGCCAAAGACGAAAGAAAATGAAAGCGACCAAGAACAGTTTACACAAGAGAACAAGTTGAGGTTTTCTGGGTTTTTCACCCCTCTGTATCTCAGCCTCATGAAGACCCCCTGGAGCTGATTTTTAATACACTCAATCTCTAGTAACCCCTGACGCCGTAAAGCAAAATACAAGCCCCTGGACCATCAGGGGGAGGAGGAATTAAAGTTAAAAAATAGCTGTTCAAAAAAAGTTTTCGCTTTCTTTGACAGGGAGCCAGGACGAAACTAGTATGTTGTGGCTATCACGAAACTTTCTTCTATATTTTTCTTTCTTTTTTTTCTGATCCCTCCCCATGCTTAACGAGGAAGCAATATTCCCAACAAAAACAAAATTACATGCAAAAACTTGACGACCATCCCAATGTCTGACTTATTGCAAAAGCAAATCAAAGAGCGAAAATTGAAAGTTATTTTAAAAGCCTTGCTTGAATTAATTATAAATATTTTATTTGTTAACAACCATAAGATGGCAACAGTTAAAAATTTTAAATCATTGAGATAATATTTCCGATCATTTCCATACAACTAAAATCACGAGAAATACGCAGACGATAATCTATTACGATTTATACTTGTTATTGTTGCACTAATAAAGCTATTTTTATTCGCAAAAAAAAAAAAAATCAACACCTCTTAGAGCGATTGGCGTCAAAATTGAACCAAAACCTGTTTACATATGGATTCACAAATATTCCAAATTTTAACCAGAATGTAGCATTACTTCTCAAGATAGGGCACTCACAATGGAAAAAAAGAGCGGGCGATTGCGCTACCCCCTTTTTAGCTGTTGACACCAAAATAAAATGAGCTCTTATACCCACTAAGGGCTACTTGTCAAAAAAAATTTGTTTGATTCCGTTCATTATTTCTTGAGATACAGCAGTCACAATTGACGACAAAAAACGTTCTATAGCTCAACCCCCGTTTGAGTTATTGACACCAAAATTGAATCAGCACCTGTTCCTGTTAATGGCAACATATGGACCAAATTTTTTTTGATTCCGCCAGTTACTTCCTGAGGAATAGCAAGCACGCGTAACTCAAAAAACGTCCCATTGCTCCACCCCCTTGGAGGAATTCGCACCAAAAACCAATGGGCACAAGTTCACATAGGGGCACATGTGTGTACCAAATTTCGTTCGATTTCATGCGGTAGTTTTTGCTGTAGAGCGGCCACAAAAAACTGGTCACACACAGCCGTGACACACACACACAGACAGATATTTTCCAAAAATAGTCGAACTCAACTCACCTCAAAAAGTTCGAATCCGTCAAAATTCGAAATTCGAAAATTTGCACGAATCCAATACTTTCTTCTATATATTAGATATGGAAGAAAGTAAAAATTGAATCAAGTTGAAATTTCGCACACTAATTCCTTATGCTCTTGTGCCCTTCTGATGTGCCTTTTGTGCCATTTGATCCCCCTCCCCATCCCCCCCCTTGCTTTTACTCCACAAATCGTACCTTCCCGGGGCTCTGCAGCAGCCTCTCCGGTGGCTAATGATAATGAATTTTTGTGTACATATTCTTGGGGGGCCATTGAGGACATATACAAAAATTCAAACCCCAGGGACATCATGGGCCGGAGTAATTAAAGTTTGAAAATCACTAATTTCCCCTAAATTCATATGTACATACTCTCAACTTATAGGGTTTGTTAATCTCTGACTGCAATCGCAAGGATATAACGATTATTCAAAAGTTGTCTTTGTAAATGAAATTTAATCAAGACTAATAAAACAGGTCCAACAGGCGACTCATTTTCTAGGGCGACTCATTTATTCATTCAGGCTTTCTGTTTTAAGATTCAGGTAGTTTGCTTATATTTAAGCAGAGAAACACTAATGAATAAGATTAAAATACAGTTCCTCCCCCCCCCCCCAGTTTCGCCGATCTTTTCTTCCTTTTTTTTCAGTTTTGATATATTTAAGGGGGAAGAAATTTTAAATTTCGACGAAATGGGGTTAAATCATGAAAATATTTTGTGTGACATATTATATGTAACTGTATGTATATGTATATGATACATCTAACTTTGTAATTGAAAGCGAAAAATAGGACTTATTTATTGGTTTGCTTCTTTTCTAAATTAATGCATCTTTCACAAACATAACACATTATGACTTGAAATATATGATATATGTGTGTTGATATCCATGTTTTGCAGTAATTTGTTAACAGACAAAGTTTTTGCAATTAATTTAAGCAATACTTTTGAAATGAGCTAAGTCCACGCGCATACGCAGTCGCTGTGGCAAATTTGTGATATCCGCGATTTGACGTAGAGTACAGTTGCATACATCTTCTGACTCATTCAAATTTAAAATATTTAAAGACTTTTTTTTTAGCTTGGACATACCATACGTTATTTTGTCTTTTTAGTGCACATTTAAACAAAACTAAGTATTAAACAAGACAAAGAGTTCTATCAAAAGAAAGATAAATCACCCAACAATTAAAATTATCCCATAAAACGTAAAATAATCCGCGATTTAAGAAAAGAAGTCATTAAATAAAAGCTAAATTGATATAAATCGCAAGTTATAAAACATTAAAAAAAAAAAAAAAAACTTCATGAAAATGTTGAGTAATCCATCAAAATGTTGAATAATCAATCAATCAGTTTATCTAGTTTGGCGGGAAGCTTTTTGCTCGCCAAGCAACCACCTCAACTAGAAAAGCTTCCAACCAAACAAGATAAACAATTTAAAGGATCTATCCATATTTCTGAGGAGTTGAAGGTGGGAGGAGGATTTAACGGAAGTAGGTGTGATGAAAGAGGATAACAGGGAGGATGATGGTTTGGCAGATACTTGGCGGGCAAACTAGATATCATGACTTTTTAAGGCTGAGGTTTTTTTTTTTTTTTTTTGGTTTAGGATGAAGGCTTTCTTTTTTGCGGGGATGAGTTAAAGGTTTTCTTGGCGGGGAAATTTTTACAACAGGGTTGTTTTTGCTGAGATAATGCTTACGTATAATATATGAAAAAAATGCAAAAAAAAAAAAAAAAATCAGTCGCTGCCCTTGACCAGCCCGAGGCAGAATATTGCTTCCTGTTTATAAAGGAGTCGCTTGAGATGATTTCCAGATTTCGATTTCGATTTCGATTCCGAGACACAACTGACTACAACTGTATTTATGTCGAGGACTGCTTACTAAGTGCCTTGCCTCCATTATTTTTTTACCGATGGATGGCAGCACGATCACCGGATCGAACAGTTAATGAGAATTTAGAACTAGACCAGGAGCTAATAGATACCTGGTGCAAGCACCCCCAGAGGTATTGTTTCACTTGGAGGACATTGAGACCTCGAGCATATTTATCGTCACCTAATTCCCTTTAATGACGACGGTGGATCTTCGACCATCGAGGTTCGAACTCAGGACCCTCCGGCCTCGAATCCGACAGTCTACACTGTAACAAATTTCAGAAACGTTTCTGGATATATCGGAAAAGTTTCCGAAATAGTAGGAATCCTTCATCCAATAGCGAATTCCTCAATATTCAGAAAGCTTTTTGTTATTTCAAGATATCTAGAAGCGGAAGTGATGACGCAACGCTTCGAAACCTATTTCATCCTTCCAACACAGGCGCCAATGAGTCGGAAATAACGAGAACTTCTTTTTTTCTTATCTATGGTTGCTGCAGAGCATTGGATTGCTTGTTATTTCATGTCTAGAGAGTAGTAAAATGTGTCGAAACTAATTTTACGCCTTTGCATTTTGGACTGCCCTTGATTTTTTAGACGATGTACGCAGCTATTAAGTTAGTTAATAACCATTTGCTTCTTTACAACTTCCAATGCGACCATAATTAGATATATATTGTGTGTTCAAGCGTGAATAGTTTCAACATCCGTGTTTATACTTAATGAAACGAAACCCTTTGGATTACTTATTCAGTTGTAATGGAGGTACTTAGATTTTCTTCCGCTCATGTTCACTTGTAAGTATTAATGAATATTTTAAAACATGTTGTTATATACATTTATATTTTTGTTGATTTGCATTTGATGAGGCTCCAATTGTAACTGCTTTTGGGTTTATCGAATTAATTTAAAGTTATCCTACATACCTATGTGCGCGGTGTACTATTTGTTGTAACTAACTGAAACTGATTAATTACGCAAAAGAAGTAAGATTTATATTTGAGAAGCAATAACAGAAAAGTTATTTCGAAATACTTGGATGTACATACATTTTGGTTCAAAAAGAAAAAAAAAATCAATTGTTTAATTCATTAGAAATATGGTAATGCAAATATTTTCTAGTATTGTAATATGCTTCACAAAAAATGTGCCGGTATAATTTATCTTTTTTTATTATAATTTATTCATTCATTTAAAAATATTTATACCATTAGAAAATGACCATGTTATCTATTAGTAAGAACATAGTTATGAAATTAATTCATCTGCTTATTCATTTTGTTAAATGTGGTTAACAATAAAAAAATTCCTTGACATTAGTTCCGAAAATAACATTTCCTTCGTGGATATACTAGTTTAATGTAGGACAGTCAGGAGAAATGAGTCAGTGGCAAAAATGGAACAGCTGCATTTACATGCTGAAATAAAAAGTAATATTATTTCATGTCATCGTTTTAAAAGTGATCAGTTTTTAAATACTATGTTATTAATATGCAATGCACATATGGTGAGAAGACGAGGGGCGTTCACCACGCAGACTGTGCCATTGACATTTTCAAGGGGTTGCTTTTTTTAAGGTGGGGGGAGCTTTATATCATTTTATGGGTGCACCATCACTCTTATGGTGTGGGGGGGGGAGCTCTCGTATATATGAAATGGAATAATCATGTAATAGAGTTCAATGTTTTAATAAATAAAATATATAATGCATTTTGCGCACACTCTAAATCAGTAACCTATTTTGATTAAGTATCTATATTTGTGATAAACTGGAAAAGGGCAAGAACAGAGGAATACACCCGAATGGTTCCAGCAGGGGGACTTTGGTGTCATATTTAAATTCATCAATTTCTCTGTTGGTACTTTTCGGTACACTTTGTTCGTCAAAGAAATTGACTTGACGTGAAATAATTTCGGAACGAAAAGTGTAGGTAAGTTCTGTCAAATTTTATCCGAAAATAAAAGCTATCAAGTTTGATACAAGAATTGTTTTTAAGTTCTGCATTAAAAATACAATATGTTGATAATTTTGTCTTGAAAATATTGAGAGAAAAACTGAAGTTTAATATTGTTTAACAAACAATCCCACTTTTGAGAAAGTGCTCCCCTTCCTTCCCCCGACGATTTTGTGATTACGAATGAAACTACTATATTATTTCAGAAATTTTCAAAAATTTATAACTGTGCATATGTTATGCTGTTAACCATGCTATTTGTCATTAGAAATTCAGAAAAGAAAAATCCACGAATGATTCTAAAATTGCTTGTTTCATTGCTCTTAGATATCAAAGAATTGAAACTGATATGGCATGCAATACTATTAAAAAAGAATTATTTTTTAGAAAAAACCACGGAAAAAGGATTCCGAAATTCTCAGAAACGTTTTTGAAAATTGTTTGGAGAATTCCGAAATACTCGGAAACGTTTTCGAAACTTTCATGAACCACAGCTGCACAGAATACTCAGAAACATTTCTGGAAATTACGGAAAGAGGATTCCGAAATACTCAGAAACGTTTCTGAAAATTACAGAAAGAGGATTCCAAAATACTCAGAAACATTTCTGGAAATTATAGAAAGAGGATTCCGAAATACTCAGACACGTTTCTGGACATTACAGAAAGAGGATTCCGAAATACTCAGACACGTTTCCGGACATTACAGAAAGAGAATTCCGAAATACTCAGAAACGTTTTTGAAAATTTCATGAACCGCAGCTGCACGATATACTCAGAAACGTTTCCGAATTTTTTTTACAGTGTACCGATCGGGCTACCACGGCCCTTTAAAAAATATATGCATTGAAGAATTTCGTTCCGACTGGGACTCGAACCCAAGGCCACTCGATTGGAAGCCCAAGGCTCTATCCATTAGTCTATCGGAGCTCTGATTTCCAGATGTTCTGTAATGGAGTAAGGTTTGAGCGGAGTGCTCACCAGCTCATCACACTGATATTATGAGATGCATTCCATTCCCTTTCACAATAGGAAATGAGCATCAATGCGTTGTGTTGGTGAAAAATCCTGCTGGGAGCACTGACTTTACCAACCCATCACAAATGTCTTTCCACAGTTTCTTGACAGTTTTGTGAATTTTGTTGCTGCTTGCGACGGGTTACAATTGATGATTTTAATCTTTTTTACCACTTTATGCCCGGTTTCTTAAGATTTAGAGGGGTGAGATGGAGTAGAATGGCTTTCTCTCGATTTTATACTAGTATGATTTTTGAGAAATCATACATTACATCCCTTGTCTCTTATTTAAGTTTTAACAATGAGTTCTAAAATGAGTTTTATAAAAGTAGTAATCTCTGCATGATTCATAATTAAACTGAATAAATAGAAAATACCTTTTTTAAAAAAAAAAAGATATTCGGTAATTCAATTTACAGATTTGGTTCAAACGACACTGAATTATCCAGTGTAAATATTACCGTTAAATTATATAATGCAGTTATTTTATCGAATACCTAGTTATTCCATGCAATAACTGATCGTGTCCGTTAAAGTGTGTAATATGTTATTAATTTGACACTTTAACTAGTTATTCTTTGAAATAAGTAGGTATTCTATAAATTAATTAAAGTTTAAATGAAAAAGAAGAGATTTATCTAATTTATTCAGCATATAAATGGTATTTATGGAAACGTACCATTAACTCATTTGTTACAACAAGGATTACTAAAATGACACTTGGAGTTACAAATAACATTATTTCTAAAACAAAAAGATTTTTTTTTTTTTTTTTTTTTTGACACACTGGGTTTTGGAATAGTTTATAATCAGTTATTCCACGATCAGTTATTCCATGAAATAGCAAGGTATTCGATAAAATAACGGATTTCATACTTTAACAGTAACATATACATAGGATGCTGCATGGAAGTTTGTTATTTCTGTTAAACTGTACTAGTTTAACCTTTAGGGTTCTGAAGTAGAATATTGAAGTTTCAACAAAAAGCTGGCTCCTATATATATTTTTTTCCAAAAATATTTTTTTAAGCTGACATTAAGGTTCCGATATCTCGATAATACGAACAAAATTGTAATTATCACTTTCTTTTTTGGAATCCGATAATTGTTAATATAAACTAGAGATTATGGGGGCATATATGTTTCATAACAGTTCTTAAATAGTTAGCTTTATCTGGCATTTATCCAGCATTTGTTAAAGTATTTAGCATTAAGAGCTAAATATATTTCATTTTTTTTCTTTACTAATAATAAAGCTGAAAGTCTCTCTGTCTGGATGTCAGGAGGATGTCTGGATGTCGGGAAGATGTCTGGATGTCCGGAGGATGTCTGGATGTCTGGATCTCCGTGACGTGCATAGCGCCTAGACCGTTCGACCGATTTTCATGAAATTTGGCACAAAGTTAGTTTGTATCATTGGGGTGGGCAAGTTTTCGAAAATTCGATGTGGTTTTTTTTTCTATTCCAATTTTAAGATCAAAACTATCATAAGATGGACGAGTAAATTGCAAAATTATCATAACGTGGAACCGTAACATGGGCACAAGCCAATCGGCGAGAAAATTCACCATACATTATTTAAATATACAGGTGAACCAAAATACCTCTTAATTTTTCTATTACGGGCAAAGCCGTGCGGGTACCACTAGTTCGTAATATAATACATGTTTTGTTTTCACTTAATACTAATTCAACTTTAATATTTATAAAATTAACAATTCAAATATTTTCACACAACTTTCTTGGAAGAAAGCACTCTTTTCTTTTCCCGTAAATGTTAGAGCACAAAATTTAATCTAAGTTTTAATTCTTGAGACGGATGTTCTTAAACTTACTTTGAAGTACTTCCCTGATTGGACCAATATTGACAAATCACTTGGTAGGTAACTTACAATTTTCTTTTTCATGGGATCTTGTTGAACTTGAAAGTACTTTAAAGTCGTGGATAGAAAGGAAAGACCCGTGTAAGAGGATAAGAACTAAAAACCCCTTGGACTAACAAAAATAAAAGGCTAAAGGAGCCTTAAAAGGATTCCAGAATAGAGTGTCCGTTGCCATGGTTACCAGTGGTGGAATTTTCTCTAGTCTATTTTAAATGTTAGTGGTACTTCTTTCGAAATCTTTAAATCTAGCTCACCAGCCATTACAGAAAATCTATTCACCCACATCACCTACTCCCACTAAAAGAAAAAAAAGATATTATGTAAATCAGAGCTGGAAGTCCTAGAAAAGGTTATTATTTCCTCTTTAGCTCTTTTTCTCTTGAATGTTGTTTCAAGAAAGATATTTTTTTTTTATTTTATCCTTTTATCAAAGATTTCGAGTAAAAATTCCAATATAATATTGTCATTATCTTTTGACATAAATGTCCAAATCCTTACAACAACAAAAGTGAAATATTAAAAAAAAGAAAAAATCGCCCCTCCATTTCGAAAACAAAGTAGGTATAAGATAACTATACATTTTAGAGCTGTTTTTTTTTTTTTTTTTTTTTTTTTGTCGTCTTGTACAAGCTAGGCTCACAATTTGAGGTGCGCTGCTTCATTTTTCAACTGTACCGTAATTTGTTGTGAAGTCCAATCATTCACAGCATAACAACACATTCACACAACAAAAGGAAAAATACAGAAGAAAGAAAGTACATCGATGGCTGAGCCGGGATTCGAGCCCAGAACCACCCCATCGCAGTCAGACTCCTCTGAGCTGCAATACACAAGGCGGGCGGCAGATTGATGTACAAAGCATAGTAAAACGTAAATTTCGTCACAAAACAAGAAATCTAATAAAACACAATATCCAACGTAGGGGAAGACCGCTTATATTGGACCACTGCTTAAATTGAACCGGGGGCTTAAAATCTTGCGCAGAGTTCTCTGCTGCAATCTGCCGGTGAAAATACCAAGATTTGTGTCTGAAACCTTTGAGGATGAAGTTTCGCACAATTCCATCTGCATAGCTTGAGTTACAAAGCAATTTGTGTTGGAAACGTGTTCGATCTTATTTTGAGAACATGTATCTAGTAGAATAATACTAAAATTTGTGAACTGAGAAAATTGCTTTTATAGTATAATAAACAGTATTTAATGGGGATTACAGCGTAGTATTTACATGCACGATTGGGAAAACTGTTGACAAGGTATATATAAAACAATAAAAAATGGCGTGTTTTCCTTTATTGCACCGAAAATATTTTCCTATTTCGGATCGGTGGTCCAATTTAAGAATATGTAATTAAGCAAGCCTTTTTACTTACTACGTTATCAAATAAGTGATTAGTGTAATTTAAAATTTTTTTAGGATTATTTTGGGCATATTTTAACACTAATTCAGGAAATTTATTTTGACTTTTTTTCCAAGCACACTTTCTAGAAGCTGCCCCCCCCCCTATAAAACTAGGTGTTAATCCGATAAGCTTCAATTTCAGTTTTGTTAAATATAGTTTTTCAATTAGACTGAAATTTGTGCTTGTTCACGTTACTTGTTGACTGGTTATTTTATTAATTACAAGGACCGGTAGTCAAGTTTAAGAACATGAAATTCAAACAAACTTTTAAAAAAATTTATATAAAATAATTTAGTGGTGAGATTTAAATGCGCATTTAGGAAAAATTAAAATATAAATTTTAAGGTTTATTAAAGCATTCACACTTGTTTTTATTAAGTGAATTGCTTAGAAGTTTCAATCTCATAAATTAGATTTTTTTTCCCTCCTTTCTTTTTAGAAAGGATCATCTATTTCAGTTTTGTTCAGTTTCTTCTATTTCAGTTTAAATTCCTTTTTTTTTAATTTGACTGAAATTTGTGCTCATTAACTTTTGTTTAGCTGACTTCTTTATTAATTACAAGCTACGTTAATATCTATCATTCTTGGTATTAGAAGATGTCTAAAAGGGAAAATGTGGTTCTTAGGCGGGAAAAATAATGGAAAGATTCTTAGCTGTTTGTAGGAATTATGATATGGGGCTATGCTATAAACTTGGCTAATGATAACGGTGTAATAATACTTCCTCTTCCAGCACTAAACTTCGTTTACAGTCCTTAGACGTGGCCTTTTTCAAGCCTCTGTCCACATATTTCAATCGAGCCCTGTGATACGTGGATGCAAGAACATCCAATGAAGTCCATTAAACAATATAAAGTAAGATAACTCTAAGGTGACTCTTATAAACAAACTGCAAGCGTACCCAATATTTTGTGAATGGGTTCTTTAGAACAGGATTTGGACCCGTTGGTATAATAGTGCTTAATGACAGCGACTTTGCAGCAACCAAGTCTTAAGTTTGTAGTCCAGATGAGACTACTAAAGTAAACATGCTACATGTTCGGTGTCACCTGTTCAAGATGCACAAGAACAATGTACGGATACAATTAATACAATTTCCGAGGAATTAGTGGTTAGTTTTCATCAAGTTATGATCGTCGGTTCTATTGATGATTTTGTTGAGGTGGCACACACGTTACCTTTGCATAAAAAATGGAAGGCAGAAGAAGGAAACCTACTTCGGCAAAGGGTCTAACGTCCTCACCATAGAAAAGGACACAGAACAGAAAAAGCCGCAAAAGAAAAAGCATGAAACCGCACAAAACAACTAGACTTGCAATATTTGCCATTGACATGAAGTGCAAAGCATGATTTAGAGTATGAAATGCCATCAGTGGGTTCATCAACACTGCGCAAAGTTAGCCGAAAGCAAAGGAAATTGCAAATCCTGAAAAAAGACTGTTCAGTTCAAATGCATATATCATTTACTGTTACGGTCCAATTTAGGAAGCGCATGGTTCAATTTAGGCGCATATATTCCTAAATTGGACTTTTGCAACATTGTCAAAAATAGTTCTTAAAAAAATTATCGTCATATTTACAGAAAATGTAAGTACCTATGGCGGTTCCTAATTAAATTTGGCTTCAGATGATCTATTTTTTATTTTAGTTTCGCTTCACATTTAGCGAAACGAGCCTCTTGTTCTTAGGGGGTGCAATATAGGCTGTCTTTCCCTAAATGGTGACATCTATCAGTGTTTATAGCTAGGGTCATAGGGTTCGCGATGGGAGGTCACAAAGGTCATGTGACTTCACCAAAAAGTTTCATCATTTGCCAAATTTTATGTGACGACTTGACGAATTTCAAGACAGCATTGTAAAATTGTCATAGAAAAATGGTTATCATGATGTTTAGTGTCTCTTATTAGATGAAGGTGTGTGTGCATGCTCATATTTTATCATTCGCTAAAATTCGGAATTTTTAATCGGCAAATTATAATTTCCCATTTCCGAAGATGTTTGTTTGGGGAGCACCTGGTTAGCATCAGTTACTTATATCGATTTAAGTATTTTTATAGTCAATATCTAACGTATCAACAGATGGTTATTAAGGCAATACAATTTCTAAAGAACGGATTTTTTTTTCTTCTGACTACAGTAATCCAAAAAGAGAGAGAGAGAAAGAGAGACGAAGTTTGTGGTCTCACCCCTTTTTGAACTGTTTTCCTTAAGTCAAAATAACAATCTGAGTTAAGATTTCAATAATTTCATATTGAGAACATACTATCCTAATTTGTATGCCCAAATTAACTGCACTGTTAAAAAAATTTCCGGAAAATTTACGGTAATTGTTATTGGCATCCATGTTGCCAGTAACTATTACCGTAAAAATCAAATGTTGCTGTAAAATTTTACGGTTTCCTCGGTAGGCCACAGCAACCAATTGGAGCGGGGATCGCTTATTTTTCAGGTATAAATTACCGTAAAAATCAGCGATACGTTAAGTCCTCCATTTTACAGTAACGATTACCAGAAAATCTTCCTGAATTTTGAACAGTGTGTATATATCTTGTTTTTCGGGGTTTCTAGCGCTATTCGCTAACAAAAAAAATATCCAAGAAAGTAGTTTCTTTCATTTTCGAGAAAACTTGGTATCCGGAAATCAAGACAACGGTAAACTTTCAAACTTGATTTTACGCTGCTACAAAAAGCTATACATACGTATCGAACGTAGCCACCTTCAAATATGCCATGCACTGATTTCGCGTTATGAACAAATGCTGGTAGGTTCATACAAAACAGCCTTTTTAAACGAGAAATTCAATGTTGTTTTTCATCATCTGAAGCACTTCTAAATCGAAGAAATGTGCCTACTATAATAGATATTGAAAATGGAATGTCGAGATGGAAGGAAACAAAAAATGAAGAGCAAGCTAAAAGGGATTTAAAATAGGTTATTGGTTTCCATAACAACTGCGGGTCCCCACTCCCGTTCTATCATGAATGTTAACGGGATCCCACAGACGTTTTAAAGCGAGCTCTCTCATTGGCTATCAGTGAGAAATCTTTTCACGTAGACTAGAAAGCAGAGATCAATTTCAAATCAAACGCAAGTCTTTGGATCTAACCCTCTAGATACTTCCAATTTTGTTTTATATACATTGTTTTATTTCAATGATCATAGAAATTACTTATGTTATTAGTACAGTACAACTCAATGAAAACCACTTTCACTCTAGTATATAGTTTTTTAACAAGTATAGGTTAAAACTGTCAGTTACTTTGTCATGTTGAAGAGGTTTCATTTATGAAAAAAACTGAGTGAGGAACTTTTTTGTCATTATAAATATGAAACTCGTTCTACTAGCTTCATAGTTGTAATTTGACTGTTTTCAATGTGTACTTCTAGCAAAAATTATGATTTTTTTTACTAAATTCAACATTTATTAATCATTTATAAAAATACAATTATCTGTGGTATAGTAAGTCCTATAGAGTTGAAACTGGTTGCATTCGATTTAGATTACTAAAAATATATTAAATGTACAAAAAATGATAAATTTTGAGAATTGAAACGCTTGACCAACGAGACGCGTTTTTATGTAATTTATTTCAGTTCACTCAGGCTCCTAACATGACATTACCAGTATAAGTAGCTTCAAAAGCATATAATGTATCGTCTAAAAAATAATGCATTACAAGACGCAAGAACTTAAGATATTTCCAAGGGCTACCATTTAAAAAAAAAGAAGGGGGAAACACACGTTCGTAAAATAAATCTATTGGATCCAACTTCTTTCAAAAGCAAAAAATGAATATGAAGAATCAGCCAATTTCAAATTAAATTTAGCAACAGTAATTTCATAGCTTGCCAACGTAGCCCTTTTATCTGCGAATACCGTCCAGAAGTTATTGATGTGCATCACGCGAACTTGTACTTAAATTCCCGTTATTCTCAACGTTTTTATAATATTTCTTTTTTCAACTTAAAGAGGAAATAATAAGATCTTTTCAAAGAGAAAGTTGTTCACAAGTCATTGTTAGCTCCACGAAATTATCGACTAAGAGTCAAGTTACGGAAAAAGCCCATTTAGATTCTATGTGAAAGTAGCAATAAGAGTGCTACTGTATCAGAAAAGAAATAATAAAGTTTTCCATTTCCTTTACAAGTGGGCTAAGAATAAAGGCTGGTGTTTTAGAAGTATTTTTGCAGAGTAACATTTAAAATAATTACTTTTAAGCTATTGATGATTTCACAATGTAATTTTAATTCGATTTTTACTATGTTCTTTCCTTAGTGTCAGATATTTTAAAAACCTTTTATTTTTAATTTTTTTTTTTTTTTTAGCTTCTTGTTAAAATCCGACAAAAATATTTTTCCAAGGATACACTACAATCTTGTTTATTCGGAGTAAGAGGGGCCAAAGACAATCCGGAAAAGCAATAATCCAGGTGCATCGGTAACAAGCAAAACACCGTATAAAATAAGCAGACTTATGTTTTACTAGTGGTACCCGCACGGCTTTGCTCGTAGTTGAAAATTAAAAAGTCATTCGGTTCGCCAGTATATTTACAAATAATGGATGACGAATTTCTCGCCAATTGTAAATGTTCATTCGCTCTCCCATTCCACGTCATGATAATTTTGCAATTTACTCGTCCATCTTACGTTAATTTTGCTCCGGAAAAGGTTCTTAAAATTGAAATCGAAAAAGAATAAAATCGAATTTTCGAAAAATCGCTTCGAGGTGCGAATTTCTGAGAAACTAAGCAGTAGTTGGGGTACATAATATCACAAATCGAAATACTGCTTCTGATAATTAAGACTCCTAATATGTATACAAATGTCAATTATTCTGGAAATAAATTACCAAATTTTTCACATAGTTTAACAATAGAAAGATTGAAATTTGCCGTATATCTAGAAAGACTGAAGGTGTAAGTGATGCCCTATCCTGATTTTTTGGTTTCTTCCTGAGTGAGTCCACATGTCGCACACGTCTCCTGTAATGAGAAAAATGGAACTGACTCCATGAAAATTTCCGTGATGCTTTCCCTAAACACTAAATTGAAAAATGTTAGTTTATCTTTTGAAGAACAATTCCTACAGTCCGGCATCTTCCGGAGTCGGCAGTACTTGGTACTCGGAACTCCATTCTCAAAAATAGAAAAAAAAAAACGGTGAAATTGGAGGGAATAGCACTTTTTTGTGCAATAGTATGCATGAAAAAGGAAAATGTGCTCTGTTTTTGTTGCAAGATACTTCAGGCGTCACTGTGACCCCTCCAATCTTTTTAGGTATAAGGTTATGAGACCGATAACAAAATTATTAATAAACACTCAAATAGGGTCATCTTATACATATAAAATCTGAGTATCTATCTATCTATCTATGTCCAAGCTTCTTCTCCCGAACGACAGTGAACTGACCATCGAACCAGGTATCGATGGATTCGTAATCCTCCCGTCTTCATGTTTGGCTATTTAACATAATTCTCCGATAATAATTAGCGGAGATATCAATTAAAAACTTTTAATTATGACTCTTAGATTTCAAAATAAAATCCATATTTTTCGAAGGCTTTCCTCCATTCAAATTATTATTCAGTGCTTCAATTCAACTTTCCGGATGAACGCTTTTATTAAAATTTACAGCGTGAAGAAAATCATTGAGATGAAAGATCTGTTGCCATTTCTTTTTCTCGAATATAAAGAAATAAAATTAGGCTTTTGTTTTAAGGCTTTTCCTGTAATCAGGGTGTTTAAGTTGTTTACTTTTCGATTATTTTGCCGTAATCTGCAGCAAAATTTTGCTGTTTTTTTTTTTTTTTTGTTCAAGCCTGATTGTTAAATACGCGTCACATGACATAACTTTCATTTTCGAGGAGGACCGTGCACGTCGTAAAGTAAATGAGTGATTTACAAGTTATTTGAGTTCTTTGAGGGTTTGTATCTGGAAAACGGATTGATGTAATTCTTGTACGACCATGTGGATAGAATCCATCCAAATATTTATCTGAGTGGTATGTTGCATTAATAAACACCCGGGCAACGCCGGGTAGTAGACTATTTTATGTAAAAAACGGATTGTTATTGTGCATAAATATTTCCGATATAGTCTATCAGATGTAATTCAGTTTAACGTGAGTAAAGATTATAGTTGATAATGCATATATTTTCCCCTTTTGTGCTGACTGAAAATGTACTCATAACTTGTATCATTGATAACGATTATTAACGTTGATGAGGTGTTTTGGCAAAAATATGTTTTACTGGTGTTTTGCAAACCTTGCTTTACGCGCATTTATTTATTCCTTAACGCGTTAGAAACTAGTGTCAGTGTACTACAAAAGCATCAACTGGACTGCTCTTACATTTTTTAGGTAGCCCGTGCAACGCCGGGCACGCAGCTAGTATTATAAAAAATCTGAAAGTTCCATTGCGTTCAAGTCAGAAATTTTCGATTTATTGAACAACAAACAATGCAAGGGACCACATAGGCCATCTCCATCTTTCTAGTGTTAATAACACTTACTGTGAAAAATACCGAACTGAATATGTAATTATTTTTATAATTAATAGCAATCATTTCCTTTAGCAAGTAAAACGAGCTGACGTATCCACTTAATACTAATAGTGCATTGTAATAAGAAAGGAAACACTTTAAATATTTTCACAGAATGTAAATTATATATATATATATATATATATATATATATATATATATATATATATATATATATATATATATATATATATATATATATATATATATATATTATATATATATATATATATATATATATATATATATATATATATATATATATATATATATATATATTAAAAAAAGCACTAAGCAATGCGTAGTAAAGCAAATAATAATAAAAATTATATTAATAATTTAAAATTTGCTCTTCTACTTTGTAAGTTATTTTTTAAAAGTTTAATTGGGATTTATTTATTTATTTATTTATTTATTTTTGAGATCTGCTCTAATTTGAAAATTTGAACTTGCGTTCTACTTATTATGAGAATAACGCGCTATCCTTCCGCGCCGCTGTGTCGTCATTTCCGGATGATGTTTGATAAAGTCAAGTATGATATTCAATTCACTAATTTAATGAAAAAAACGAATAAATGGTTTAAATTTAAATAACTTTTTCGCCAAATTTGTAGCTAATTTGGCGATACATTTCAGAGTTGGCGAAATAACTTAGCGACGAAAATCTTGGGGATCTATCGCCAAGTGTTCGCGGAACTATAACAGAACGAGTTTGTATTGATATTAACATTGATTTTCCCCCAAAAAGGTGTAAAAGACCCCTTTTGAAAAATCTGAATGCAACCAAAAGGGGAGGTGCACAACTAGACCCCACTAAGAGTCTACGTACCAAATTTCAACATTCTACGGTATGCCTTTTTTGAGCTTTGCGAGATACGCACATACATACATACGTACATACAGACATTACGAGAAAACTCGTTCTAATTAACTCGGAAACCCTCTAAATGGATATTTCGTGTGTGTTTTCGTTGTTATGCACGTTTATTAGGTATATATACTCGTCTGGTCGCGGGTCAAAAAAAAAAAAAGCATTCAGTTAAGTCATTTTTTTTGCGAATACAATACTTCCTTTTTTATAAAAGGAAGTAAAAAAACGAAAACACAGAAACTCCTTCCAAAGCTGCAAAATTTAGAAAGGCTCCTTTAATGAAATTTCCTCAATGTGGCAATACTAGCTATTTTCATTTTCTCGAATAATATACGGGGTTAGTATACAAGAATGACCCGGTTTTAACATTTTTTTTTTCAAAAACAGTTACACTTAGCACTATAAATGATACAAAAAAAAAAAAAAAAAGATAAACTATCCATTTTTTTTCACTCACAAATGTTCGATTTTTCCAATGTTGGCAATTTTAGCGTGATACAATGGACTCTCTAAATATCTCCCATAGTGGCCAAAATAAAACCAGATTAAAAAAATAAATTTAAAAAAAAATCGCCAATTTAGCGACAAAACTTGGCGACCAAAAGCTTGGCGATATATCACCAAGTGTTTGTCAAATTATAACACTACTTGAGTTTGCATTGAAATTAAAGATTGTTATTGAGGTGCACAACTAGACCCCACTAAGAGTCACGTACCAAATTTCAACTTTCTAGGACATACAGTTCTTGAATTATGCGACATACATACGCACATGCATACATACGTACGTACGAACGTCACAAGAAAACTAGTTGTAGCTAACTCGGGGATCGTCAAAATAGATATTTCGGGTGTCTATACGATCTTTGGCACTTATCTACGTGTGCACTAAGGCCGATTTTTGAGTGAAAATGTTTCCACGAATACAATACTTCCTTTTTTCTGTAAAAGGAAGTGAAAAACAAAGTTATCTTCATATTTTGTGTATTGTTTATTCAAAATGTTGTTGGGTTATTTAGAATTAAAGCTAAATGTATCCATACAATTTTAAATGCGTTAAAGCTATTTCACAAAAAAAAAAAAAAAAGATGCTTAGTTTATAGGACATAAGTGGAAGACTATCAAACAATGCTACGATTTCGGCGATTGCGTACATGATTAAAATAAATATTTAGTTTGCAACATCCCACTGAAAATACATTAAATTTTTCTGCTCTAAACCCAAATTTGATTTTCTATTTTGAACAAATGTTATCTCCGAAGAACTTTTTACCAACACAAATGTGGGAAACGTATCAGATAAAAATGAAAAAGGAAAAGCTGTCAGTATTGATAAAATGCAAGTAAGCAAAAGAAAGTAATTTCATTTTAGTCTTTAGTTTTCTCCTTCATTCATTTTTGCATACCAATAACATGATTATGCGAGACGAAAGGCGAAATTCTAGTATGTGCAGAAGAACTCTTGTTTTAGGTTAACAAATTATGAGAGTTGGTTTAGTTGATTAATTTTGTTGCCATGGTTGTCGAATTAAATCGATGTAGTGTATTTGTAGAATATTTCATGCAATGCTTGTTTATATACAACTGATAAAATTGATTTTCATCCGTAAATTACTCTAAATAAATAACAACACAAGGTTTTTTTTTTTTTTCTCTACGCTGATAATTGTCTTTTTATGCCCCTCTGCATTTATATCGATTTTGTTTCATTTTTACTTCCTTTTTCAAAAAAAGGAAGTATTGTATTCGCGAAAAAAAATTCACTCAAAAATCGACCTTAATTTCCATTTTTATCACTCTCGAATGAATGTCGAGTTTTTTTTTCGACCCGATCACACGTGGATATATGCCTAGGAACGCACAGACACTCGAAATATCCATTTTGACGACCCCAGAGTTATTTACAACGAATTTTCTCGTGACGTCCGTATGTACGTATGTATGCGTATGTGTGTATGTGTGTATGTATCTCGCATAACTCAAAAACGGTATGTCCTAGAAAGTTGAAATTTGGTACACAGACTCCTAGTGGGGTCTAGTTGTGCACCTTCTCTTTCGGTTGCATTCGGATGTTCCTAAAGGGGTCTTTTGCCCCTTTTTGATAGGAAATCATTGTTAATTTCGATGTAAACTAAAGTTGTGTTATAATTTGTCGGACACTTGGCGATATATCGCCAGTCTTCTGGTCGCCAAATTTGGCGATTTTTTTTAAATGTTTCAATTTTGCCACTGTTGGTGATACTTAGAGAGTAAACAACTGAATCACATTAAAGTTGCCAATAATGGGGAAATTACATTATTGGAGTAAAAGGAAGTCATGTGATGCACACATCAGCTAGTTATTTTTACCTCCGGAACGAAGTTTTCAATGAAGAAAAAAATGATGTAATAAAATAAAAAAAATAAATGAAAAACATGCGCATAAAATTAAAAAAGAAAAGAAAACTTGAATATGAGCATATGGGTGTCATCTTAACTATTACTAAAAAGATGATTAGGAGAAATATAATCATTAATTAAATAAATAATTTTTAAAAAATCACGAAAAAGATTGGTCGTAAAAAAGCTTTAGTTTTATTATTTTGTGTATCAGGTAATTATTTTTTTGCTTAATTTTAGATAATATAAAATATGTATCGCAAAATTACCGAATTTTGAATTTTATGAAGAAAATGCCAAAAAATCACAATTAAAAAAACAGTTGCGCTAGAAAGAATGCTTTAATGCAAGCATCTTGATTGCATATATTTATTATCTGTATATTATTATTACTTTATTATTATTAATAATATTGCTACTTAAATTCCCTTTTTTAGGTTTCAGTTCAATTTCCTGTAAGAGTTTTTTTTTTTTTTTAATTAAAAGTATTTTTAACTCTCGTTAACAATAGAAAAATTGATGAAAAATACGTAAAATATTTTATAACCAAGTTAATATAAAACCAAAATTAGGTTTATATAATGAACGAATGGTTGTCGGTTTGTTCACTTGTTGATGTGTTTTGACTGTTCACCTTTTTATTCTACTAAGTATTGGATTACTGGGGTCATTTTAACCGACAAAGAGGGCTTTGTTTATGGAATACAAAAGAATTCGACTGTAAAATATATTGGTTTACCTTTGTGTACAGACCTGAAAAGAAACTCCTAATTATCAAGTTTCTTGCTCAATAGGAAAAATAGTAACGTGTTAATCGAGATATATTAGGATTTTTGAAAGAAAATTTTGATAAGTATACGTTTTCTTAAAAAAAACAGAACATATTCTTATAAATACCTTTCAAAGGTTTTAACTGTTTTTTATGGATGTCTTTCCATTCATATTTTTATATATTTCTGCTCTAAAAATAGGTTTCTCTTTGACCACGAAACACGTGTCAGCATTTTTTTTTGTGAAGATCTTTGCTTTTATAACGGTATTGTTTTAATAGTTTCCTTTCTAGTGTTTTTTTTTTCTTTTTTGAAGATCATAGAGATAAAAATTACTGGTAATAACTGCATATCATAAAAAACAGTCTAGCATTAAATAACGAATAAATACCTTTGTGCTAAAAATTAAAATTGTGCTTTTCTCGGATGACTTTTCATCCAGAAGATCACACTTCTTTACATTAAAAAAGGTATTCCCTGCAACACCGAAACACGTGTCTGCAATAATTTGCATGTTTTGTGCTGCAATGCGTTGGATAAGTGATTATTTTAATCTAGCATTGTTTGTCCAATAAACGGACTAATCTCTTTTTAGATATTAATATGTAAAAGCCCGTTTTTAAAATGTCCAGTTCTTCCAAATTGTCATGTCGACAGACAATACTAAGCAAACCAAGCAGTTTAAAACAAGTACCCTACAGGAAACTCATTTCATCAACTGTGCTTTGATTTAGAGCCGTTTACATTGCTTTGAAAGAGAAAAATTCATTTTCACATACATTGAAAAATGTTTAGTTCCTATAAAGTATGTTTTTCTAATAAAACAGCTCTCACAATGCAAATGAGTCCACAACTAAGAACGTTTGCTATCTACTATTTGACAATTTCCCGTCCTTTTATTGGATGTCCTTTTTACAATGGTATACTTCCCCAGCTTTCATAAAATGTCCCAAATTTACGCATTAAACCATTTTTATGTCTCATCTTGTAGTATTTAAAACGTACAATACAACAAAATACAAAATCGAAAAAAATGAGAAACGTCTTTATTTTTTGAATGAGTAGTTTTGAATCAAAATCTATGATTATGAATAGACATGTATCAAAATTTTAATTATAAATTAAATGCAACTCTGAAAAAACTTAAGAAAGGATTTAACAAAGCTTATGTTTCCATAAGTGTGAACAAATGTTTTTCAGGAAAAAAAATACATATGAATCACGGCTTATGGGGAATATGTGCCAATAATTGTTTTCAAACAGCTTTAAACGACATGTGTTTAAGGTATGACATAAATCAGTTCTTCATTTTGTTTAAAGAAAACTACAAACTATGTTTTGAAAAATCGTCAAAATATGATTTCAATTTGAATGTTAATTTTTCAATAACCTAGTTGAGATTTAAGATTTATTTCGTCTATATCAATAACCTGCTAAATATTTGAAATCAATGCGTCACAATATTTTAATATAATACATTTTAAATATTCTAAGAAATAAATACAACTACTTTATTCATAAAAATGAAAATTATATTAATTTTAAAAATATATATTTTTTTTTGTTCTAGCAAATGGTTCAGCAAACCCCAAAATAGATGAATGAATATATTTTTCAAAAAAGAAAAGAATGAAATAATTGTTTTGAAAACTAATAGCTTATTTTATTATTATTATTTTTAATGTAATTGATACTCAAATGCTTCAAAAAGGAGTATTTTATCTTGGAAAAACGTTTTTCCTGGTAGATTTTTCTCTCTCAAAGATAATGCTGAAGTTAAAGAGTAGGGAAAGAATGTTTTAGTTCATTGCTGAAAAAGTTAAAAAAAATCTTTACAAAGACCGACATTAATTTGACCGAAATGTGATACTAAATTGGTTTTTGCATACATCGAGTTAATTGTTACTAACAAAATAAAGGAAACAATATTTGTTCAAAATATTTTTTACCGTAGAATTATCTTAATACGAAAGCTCATTTAAATGACTTTCTGTGTTTCGGCGTTACAAAAAAAAGCCTTTTTCAATGCAAAAGTAGTAAGCATATGGATGGTAAGATGTATGAAAAAGGCATCCCTTGCAACACCAAAACCTGTGTTTTCTGCAATTTGCAAGCTTTGTGCAATTGAACCTTGTTTTTAATTTTACATTTCTTCACAAAGGTATTTATTTCTGATTTTCCTCTCGTCTTACTGTTTAATATTCAATTCAACACGATGAATTTTCGAGATACTTTTTGATGACATTTTTGCTTCTAGTGCAGCAAAAAACTTGTTTTATTAAATTTATTTAAATTAAGTATTTTTATAACTATACAATAGTTAGGAGTTTATCTTTAGCTTCACTCTAGCAGAAATATTAACAAGTACGGGACAGTAGACGACATGTACGGGATAGTAAAAAAATAGAGAAGTTGAACACAACACATTCTCCGTACACATTGGAAACCCATTTAGAACATTTTAGTTAAGAACAAAAAGGTCCATCCAGAACTAAACGAGCCTGCTTTCCCTCATATTAACATCGAATTTCTAGTATCTAATTAATATTCTCTAAATTAGACAAGACTGCGCATTACATCCAACGTAACACTTTAACATTTTAAGCTAATATCTAGAAGCAAAATATGCCTCACGTATCTAAAAAGATACATACGTAAAAATAAATAAACGAAAAATAAAATATTAGCTCCTTTTAAACAAAGCATCTAGTATATTTTTTACCTCGAAGCAAAAAAATTTTATCGTGTCCAAAAAGAAGAAAAAAATGATAATAATAAGCGTATTAAAATAAATACATTTAATAAATAAAAAATTTTTGGCATTTCCTACTGCAAAAATAAAAAAAAAACCCTCCAAAAATTAATAAATAGCTATATTAAAAAAAAACAATAAAATATAAACTTAAAGAAAAAATTTTTTATTATAAAAAAAATAAAATAAATGAATGAATAACAAATCGTCTGCGCAGCTTTTCATGTTAAAACATAAAAGACTCTGATCTTTGCGTCATTAGCCGCTGCCAAAACTAGAGTACATGAACTAAAACTTTAGAATGGAAATTACAGCAAATCATATCAACAATAATTATTTCATAAAACAAAACAGAGCTACAGAGTCAGAGTTGATCTGATTTTGGGGCAAATGAGTCAGGATTTGAAGGTTTTAAATTATAGGACTCGAAGTCGGAGTCAGGCATTTTCCCTGAAAGTCTGTAACTCTGTCAATGTTTACGGAGTCAGTGTCGGACTATTTTCGGATAAATGAGTTGGAGTCGGAGTCACTAACTTTACAATTGCAAGAGTCGAAGTCATTTTCCCCTCCATTTCCAATTTTTTTGTGCAAGTTAAGAAGTCAGAGTCTGAGTCGGATTAACTTTGGGATACAGGAGTCAGAGTCGGAGTCAACGGCTCTAAAACTATAGGAGTCAAAGTTTGGAGTCGATTATCAAAAGCTACTTCCCACATAGTTTGTTTGAAGAAAATCCACCTTTTACTTCGGAATCTATTTTGACTTTTAGTTTTTCCGTAGGCATCACTAAGGTTAAAAGATTTGAACTGTTCTAAATTGAATGGCAAATTTTTCAGATCAAAAAGTGAAATATGGGAATAAGGTGTAATTGAGGAGAATTTTTGAATAAAAAATAAGTTGGTTCAAATCAGCCTATTCATCCAAAAGTTGTTTGCGGGGGGAGGGAGGGGGGGGCAGACAGACAGACCGACCATCATACATTTTCTCCATCTAAATACCCTAATTTCCTTTTTTTTTCATATTTTTTAAATTATTTCATTTATTTTTGACTTTTTAAATTCTTTGGAATTAAGTCTTCTTTATTCGACCTATACTGGGAAGGTAGGCTAAAATGTCTTCCAGTTGGTACACTAAGGACATGAGTCCAGAATGAAATTCCAGAATTGCACTAAAACATGTTTTGAATGTATTCCGTTAAAAAGAAAGTGTACTGAAATTTTCTCCGTGTGTTCCAAATGTATCCCGCTTAGGATATTTGTCAAATTCAAACTTGGGAACACGTTTGAGAACATATAGCAAGAATATCTGACCCAATTATGAACTCACCGCGTCTTTCGTACTAATGTAAGTTCAACAGATTTTTCTTAACTATCAGTCAATATGATCTCTCAATATTATACTAAATTTTGTTGCTGTGAATTGCTGTCAGCTGGTGTCACGAAAGCTGTCAAAATGGATGACCTTTCATGGTAGAATACCGTTCAATGCTGAACGTCAGTTGATAGCTCTCCTGCAAGAGATTACTGCAAAATTAACAGCAACTGGTATAACAGCATGAGTGTTCCATAAATAATGCAAAAAGTGTTCTAAAAGAAAGGACATGTGTCTGTGTCCGAAAGGTATTCTCGAATGCGTTACAAAAAGTATTATAAATATGCGCTGAACCAAATAAGTGTCCTGAAAGCTCTTACAAATGTTGTGCTTCAAAGTTTTTTAAAAGAAAGTACAAGCAGTTCCATCATTTAAGGGGGGTCAATTTCTACCTGGGCTTTGAAATTTTAGTAAATTTACATGCAAGTGGATGTGGTTTTTTCTGATATACTAAGCATTAAGTGTGCGTATACCATGTTGCCTCCACACCCTAAAAAAAAAACTCGAAATGTCTGTCCTGGCGACAAGTGTTTAAGTTCAAAAATGATTAAAATCGTATTAAAAAAGTGCTGGTTTGAACAAGTCAGGGGGATATATTTGTGGTTATGAAACTGGCAGAAAGAAATGTTTTAAATTTCTGGGGGATGGGAACAGTAAATGTTAATTTAACATTTACTGTTCCCGTCTTTTTCTACTCAATTTACGACCGTGATTTCTTTTACATTTCTAATCCAACATTTAAAACCTTAATTGTACGTTCCAAGATACAGTACAGTGCGTGCTATCGCTATCAGAGGTAGTTTAATCACGTAGCGTCACTATCAGAGAGGGCCGAAGCTTCCATGTTTTTGAAATCAACACAGTACATCAAGAGCGTTTCATATAGACATAGCGGATACCGCATTTAGGTCTAGGTCATTAATTCCTCATTAACGTGGGACTCAATGCGAAATTCATTACGTATACGCTTCGTCATTTTCCGGTTGCTTCCCAATCGATTCCAAGTTCATTTGCTGTCCCCAGTTCTAATGGACTTGGTAATGCTGCGTGTTTCCCATTTTGCGTCGTCAGAGGAGACTTTCTAAAAATATGTTCAATAGGGACTGTGGTGTCAGCCTGAGTTTTGCTTTATAAACATCCCTGCATTTATTCTAGGAAAGTCTGACCACTTAATAAACAGTTAGACATAATTCCAATTCAAGATAATAAGATCGTAAAAAGCAGTAGCATTTGGTACATGACATTTAACACATTTTGAATTGAATTGTTAATTTATCAATTGGTAATTAATCCGTAAAAACATTTATGTTTCTGACTCAAATGTTTTAATTCCCTTCGAATGGGAGAAAAAAAAATACGAAGCAAGTTAATAAACCCCCACACCTAGTTGTCAAGCACTACATATTTTGGTGTTTTCTGTGTATGAATGTGGTCGTCTGCAAAGATGTATCGCTACTACACTCACTGTTGTGCGTGAAAATGCAAATCATTGAAACTAAGCTTACTAATTGTTACACAAATCTTCAGGCATCCAAAACCTCTATTTTTTCTGGACCCATCTCATTATTAAATTATTGCAATTCTTTATGCATGTGCCACATAATGTCAAATAAACGTCACATACATATATGATCTAATTATACGTTTTGATGCAGGACATATGTACTCTTTCTTTTACATAAGGAATTTGTTATTTAATTGCTTTATTAAAGATGCAGGAAAAAATGGGAGCTATAGTTCTGGCAAACATAACATGGCTGCGTCGCAATGGTGTGATTAGTATCTGTGTAGCATTCACAATGCTGACAGGTTTCGTTTATCCAAAAAATATTTTTATTAAAAACTTACAAGAAATAAGATTAATACACAAAAAGAAAATTGATTCCTGATGAAATATGTATTCTTCTATATAAATATCATTTTTATATGTTACTTAAGGTTCTCTAAGTAAATATCGCAAAAGCATTTCCCATTTCTTAAGTTGAAATGTTCTTTTGAAAACTCAAAGGAGTTCAAGGCAGAAAATATCTTTACAGAACGCCCTGACGGTAAAGATTTGATTCAGCATTATTCGATGACCAGAGTCCATCGGAATTGCTGACATAGCAGTTTACGCTACAGATGAAATACGCATGACCTGGCAAATAAAATCAACTACAGGACGCGAGTTCTAAAGTCAACAATCCACAGAAATCGATGTCCTGGAAAATAAGTACTAGAAAAAACTAGCAAAAAGTTTCTGTGCGTCATATTTTTGGTATCTCTTTTCTTCCACGTTACAATTGCCCTCGGGGATGACGGATGAGTGGTAAAACCAGCTTAACGTGCTGTATAAATTTCTAGTTCTATGTCATCTGGTGTTCTAAGAAGCCATTTCTTTCTTTGGGAGATTCTCTTAAAAGTTAAGAATAAACTTATGATGGATGACGAAATGATGACTTTATAAAACAATGGTACTTTGCTGCAAGAATTGTTTCTTATCTTTTTGCTCGCAATTTGCTAACATTTTGTCAGTTTTGATATAAAGTCTCAAACATAAAAAATAAATGTCATTATGATTAATTGCTCATGCAAAAAAACATGAATATGTAATTTCAGTTTTATTATTATTTCGTTAGATATGAAAATATTTTTTTATGCTCAAAACTTGCAAAAGCATTAGTATCACGAATTCTGGAAGCACACTCAACAGTAATTCTGATGAGCAGTAACTTGTAAACAACCCAACCCTTACTTGTAATGACAATATATCATAAATAGTAATCATAACAATTGAATTAATTGAAAAAGAGATTCGAATCCCAACAAAGTTGAGGAATGCTAGACATATTTAACAGTTGTTTATTCAGACAATTTTGATGCTCTTTCAAGCGAAATCAGGACCAAAGAACACCGGATCTGTCCAATGAATGCAAGCCCACAATTGAAATTAACTTTGTAAAATTTACAATATTTATGATGAGTCCTTGTATCATTAAAATAAGAGTACGCAAGTTATTTTTATGAAATTTATCAAATTAATTGCAATTGTGAGTTTACCTACATTCGACAGACCAGGTGTTCTTTAAAATTTCGCCTAAAACATCATCAAAACTATGCGAAAAAGATAAAACTTTCTGAAATGTTAACGCCTTTTCAGAATGTTTGAAAAGAGGTACTGTGGGAGTTTTATAAAAGAATCCGTTTAACTTAAGATCTCGTAAAATCAACGCGCGGGTCGAGTTCTGAATTAGCGTTGAAAACTTTTGATAGTGTTTTAAACATAAATTTTGAAACCGGAGATATTTACCGGTCTGATAAAAACTGAATAATTGCAGTTCTATTTGGTTTCAGCTTAATAGTAAACCAATTACAGTCAAATTCACTTATAACGTTACATAATTTAGCGGGAATTCGGATTTAGATAGAAAATTAGAAATATTTGAATTGTACAATGTTGAATTTATGACAGCAAAATTTGCTTTTAAGAGCAAACCCTACATAAAGCGAGACATATTTTTATGATTAGTAAAGTTTTGAAGTACTTTCAGCGCAGCCTATGCTTGCTTACCCCCGGGCTTATAACCCGTTGTTATTCTAAAGTTACTTGTATGTTAACCTAAAAGTGATGATTAATAAAACCTGAAAATAAGTGATGATACCCCTCCTTTTTTTTTTTTTTTTTTTTTTTTTTACTTTTTGGAGTAGAGAAGAATTTTAAAATTATATATTTTTAACGCCAGTGTTATCAAGTTTCGAAATGTATTTTAGTGGATTGTGCGCATGCATTTACATAGTTTCGCTTCTTTTGATGATAGTGCATGCAAATTCTCGAAAAAAAGCAAATTTTAAACAAATGCATGTTCCTGTCTTTTTCTTCATGATTAAAAAAAATTAAGCTTGAAAAAAAAATCGTTTATATGTGTACTAGTAATATTCATAAAAAACGGCTAATAGTTTAAAAAAACATTTTAAATAAAAATTGATGCTTTGCGAGAGTCACTGAGAATTGAAAAAAGATTGGAGAGAGAGAGAGTGAGCAATCCTAAATAACAATATTTGTAAAGAATACTGTCAGTGAATCCGTATGACTGCGATTTTTTAATTTAGTTTCATTTTTTACAATAAATTTTCGAACTGTCAGTATAAATATTCCTAAAGCAATGAAAGAATTTCACTTTAAAGCTGCTCCTTTAAAGCAGGAATTTTAACATAGCTTATGATTTGTTAAATTTCCGTTCAAGAAACATATTGATTACACATGAAAATGACATTTATTTCATTGAAAAGATCAATAGATAAAAAGTCAATAATATTTTAAGAAAAACAAATGATATAAGTTAAAACACATCACCATCGATCTAAACGGCAGGTCGGGTAACGTGAGGCAAAGTGAAACTTGTAAAGGAAACTTACCGTTTTCGAAATGATTTTTTTTCTTTGTTAGTTGCAGTGCATAAAGAAATTACAACATATTTTATTGTGAAAAATGCCTTGAAAAAATTGTGTTACTGTTGGTAGTAAATTTGTAATTTCTTTTTTTTTTAAGTAGATTTTTTTTTTGCATGGGGCAAAGTGAAAAAAAAATGTGTCATGAAATACTTTCTATTTGATCATTAAAAATACTTTTGGTCAAACGAATGAGTAAACAAATTAATAAATGAATATATAAAAAGAAAAAGAAGCAATATCTGCAGAACAAATTAAATTTAATACATTTATACATGATAAAACAGAAATGAGTTAATAAAATTGTGAATGAATAAGAAAAGAAGTGCATGAATAAATGATTGAAGGAATTATTAAATGAAGGAAACTACGTATATTAATTAATAAATGAATACGTCAGACTTGATGAAGGATTAAACGAGTAAAACAAATAAACCATTTCACTTTGCCGTATCCCTTTTGCCCCTGACTAAATATACAGATCACTTTAAAAGCAAATAATCTTAATATTAAATAAAAAGATACTGCACTGAATACTAGTTGGTCTGAATTAATATGCATCAATTATTTTAATAACAGGATCTTTAGTATTTTATGAAAACAAACATAATTTTTACATACAACAAAATTTTATAATATGAGTATCAGTTTTTGAAAATTGCTAGTATTATCATATTCCTTGATTTTCAGAGCTATTTTTTTCGGACTAGAGTAGGATACATGTGTTGCTACATAGTTAAACTATTACCAGATAGGTTACGCTAACAGCAGAGTCATTATTTCGCCATTTCACTCTGCCCCATATTCCCCTACATGAGTATTCCAACTAGTATTTCATGCCACCGGATAAAGACATTTTTTTTTGTTTTTAAGGCCCATTAATGACAACACGGTAATACAAATAATTAATTATTAAATTAGTTCTATGATTATTATAGTGAGTGTAAAAGGAAAAACTAAACGAAAGAGTTCTCATAAGTCCCAACTGTGATAGAGATTCTATCACAGTGTGCATTTTCCAAGCGTCTTCTCCTTCTTGCACGATATATGAAGAGGAAAGACCTATCACAGAAGATCTGTACTCATACTTCTGTCCTCCACGTGACTTCATTCGCCACGGAAAACAGAAATATGAGTACAGATCTGCCGGTGATAGGTCTCTCCTCTTCATATATCGTGCAAGAAGGAGAAGACGCAGGGAAAATGCATACTGTGATAGAATCTCTAACACACCAACAGGGATATACGTCACCTCTCCCTATCGTTTAGATTTTTTCCATGAGGAAGTCCAAAAATGAGAGATCAGTAGTTGGTTTGATTTTCAGTGATCCCCCCTTATTTAAACAACTTTTATTTTTCATTCGATATACATAAAAATGAGTCAATGATGAGTGCGCATGCTTCTCATACAAATTCAGTTTACGTCGGATCAATGTAAAATCGACACGTTGACGAGAAATTTTACGCCATCGTTTCTTCTTCTATTTAAGCCAGATTGTTGAACGTGCGTCCTTGACGCAGCCCTTCTTTTCCAGATGGACCGAGCAACGCCGGGTGACAGCTAGTTAATAATAAAATACAGTAAAGCACAACATGCTTGCATTATTGACTGAAAAGTTGATGAGCAGGATGAACCAACCAAGTTAATGGTTTTTAGGTTAGATCAAATGAAACATACTTCACTTGTCGAGTAATATGAATCTTACATCTCCAGCCGGTACACATCATGATTTTAGGTGTTCATTTTTGCTGAAAAAAAAAGTTGGAACCGTAAATTACAGCACATTATTGCAATTTGTTGTTTGGTTAATTGTAAATGATGAGTTTAAATTTATTGAAGCTAGATGTCATAGAACGGTATTTTACTCACATTGATAACTCTCAAATATTTTTTCTAGAAGTTATAGCTCCTAATTTTTCGAACAATAAAATCAAGTTACAGTAAAACTTGTAAAGTTGACCACCCTTGTAAGTTGATCACCTGTCTAAGTTGACCGCTATTATCAGGCACAGAATTAGATCTATTCCAAATAATTCCAGCTCTATAAGTTGACCACCTGTTTAAGTTGACCACTAAAGTAGTGCACCGCAAGTGGTCAACTTAGACAGGTTTCACTGTACTAGCGATAAGTTTACTATTATCTAAGAGTTAAAAACACCAAGTATTATTTTTCTATCATTGCCTAAACCATTTGCTTTAGTACGTCTAATGCATTACAGTTCGAGAAAAATGACCTTCCTTTCAAATATATTATACGGTGTACGATTTCGTAAACCCACTAATATCAATTTCATTAATGGATCAAACGGTTGATACGAAACTCACATATTCTTTTACGAGAAATGGGGAAAGTCGGAGCATTATACTTACAAATACTGACGACTAGGAGCGAGGTCCTTTCATGACCTCTAAATTGTGTTTCAGAGAGAATGGCAGCAGTAACAGAAATATTAGAAATGAAATGGAACTATTCTTGGGTCTATTTTTTATATTAACATTTTGGATCATATTCTCAACAGGTGTTTCAAATATCTGAGCTTTTGCGCTAGGCTAAGTGTATTTTTTATGTCTCATCTTCCAAAGAAATGTTGAAGACCTTAATGGATATTTTCTGTGGTCGGATGATATATTTTTTTTATAGAATGAATTTTCAGACTATCAGAATGTTTTTAAAGAAGCAAACATTGATTCTTGGCACAAATATGATGCAACATGGTCTATTAGTTGGTACAAAATGTGAATAGTTTGAAAGTTATGAAGCAAAGTGGCAGCTTATTTTGTTAGTAAGGGAATGTGGGGTAAGTGAAGTGGTGAAAATTTTACTCTTCTTTAAGCACCATCTATCTGGTATTATTTTAGCTATGAATAGCACATGTAGTTTACACCAGTCTGGAAAAAATAATCGTTCACGATAAAAGCATATAATAATACATACAACTTTCAAAAAATGATACTCACACTGTAATATTTTGTTGTAATTAAAAAATTATTTTTTAAATTATAAAATGATAAAGTTCTTGTTAATAACATTAAAAATATTGAAAGCATGCTTCTAATATTCAGTACAATCTTATACATTATTTATACAAGATTATATATTATTCGGTATAATTTAATTAGTTAATATAAAGCTTACTTAAACATTATTATTATTATTATTTTCCTTTTTGTACAATTAGTCAAGTGCATTCGACGAAAAGTGGATGGGGCAAAGTGAAGTAATTTACTCGTTAAATCATTCACTAAATCACTTGCGTATTTATTTATTTATTTATTTATTAACCTTCTTTCCTTTTGTTGTTGACTTATTAATTCATTATTTCATTTATTTTCTAATTCATTCACTCTTTTACTCAATTTTTCTTCATACATTAATAACTAATGTTATTACTAATGTAAAGTATTACTTTAAATATGGTAACACATAACTAGTGATCCTCTTTCCCTAAAAATGTTTTATTCAAATGTGAAATATACATAATTCTCAAAAACATTTTAATCATGCAGTGTAGCGGAAGTTAACACTAAAATACAACTATAAACTACGAACTCCTTCTACGTACCATTTGCTAATTAGTCGAACTTTTTTCCGTTTTCAAATAACCGTATGTAACAAGTTTTTTAACACGGAGAGATGGTACCATTCGTATATTTCATAATCAAGTTTAACAGTTGAAGCTCAAACATATATGTTTTAGACTTTTTCTTTCATTTGGAGCGAATCGACCCACCACCCATCCCGGTAGTGGTGATACTGCTAATATTATTACACAGACTAAAAGGATATGCTCAATCAAATCATAAATGGAACTAATAATTAAACATAACCCAGCCTCATTGTGTTTTCCGTTTTAAATAACTGTATGGAATAGCTTTATAACTCGGAGAGATGCTCTGTTCGGATATTTCATAATCGTATTTAACTGTTAAAGTTCAAACATATATTGCTTGACGTTTTCTAATATTTGAACAATTTAAGAAAGCATATACGTTTTCCATACATAATAATTAGCATACAATCTACAGGATACAATTACCTAAATACTTAACGGGATTTATCATTGAACTTAATCTCTATTCAGTATTACTTGTATTAAAAAAATCAGTTGTATATCTCTAACAGCATAAGATATACCCCGTCTTTAGAATGCATATGCTTTAGGATGTGTCGAAAAAATAGAAATTTCCCAGATCTTTTAGCAGTAGTTCGGAAAAGTTGTGAATAGCCATCATTAAAAAGAATTGTCGATCAGTTTGGGATAGCGCTTAAAAGTTGTTTATTTGCAACAACTTTAAACAAAAACTTATTTAGAATTACGGGTTGATATCTTCTGCCGCCTCATCGGCATCCGATTTTAGAATATTTAACACATTTTGGTACTTTGCTGCATAGCTGTTTACTGCTTTCATAAAGCACAATCAATGTAAACTCGCCAAAATATACCCATATTTAGTAAAATAAGAATAACAGCGTCAGATAGCACAAATTACGGATTAATACAGACACGTGTTTTAGAGTTACAGGGGCCCTTTTTCAATGCAAATTAGTGAGAAACTCACTGTTTTGCATTGTTTCGCTTTAGCTGGATTTTATTTCGATGGACGGATCCTAGAGGGCTTCAGATTCAGTATCAGAAACCCTCGAGTGCAAGCAGTTCCAAAGGACAATTGTAGAAGCACATTACTTTATTGTATCGGTTCCTGGTATACGTACATGAGACATGTTACACCTGAAAGTGCTTCCAGTTTTAATATGTCTAATAGTTTTTACGAATGCGTAACAAATGCTTTACAGGATGACTTTAGCAGCCTTGTTGATCTAGAGTGAGAAGGTACTGTAGTGAACACAGACGTATTTAATAGTGTAATTCGCAAGTTTGAAATGACACTTCAAAAACCAGTCTAATGGATTATCTGCTTACTTCTTTCCAATGAGTTGCTATTACGACATCTATTTGAGTAGTATATAAGCCAAGTTAACTGGTCCTTCATCTTACAGTGGAGACATTGGACGAAACTTCAAAGGATTCGAAAAGCTTCCAATTGTTGCTTTTAATAGTATTGAATGCGAGATGCCAAACATTGATCCCACCTCTCTCAGTGTAGAACAAAAATACATGTTAGACATTTGCATGGCCATTAGTTTTGGCGTTTGTTGTTCAGGTCTAGCTGACCGAAAAACCGGGAACGTTGAGTTAGGCCCAATGGCTAACAACTGCAAATCGAATTCGGAGATATATTTACGTCAGACCTATCAAATGAGTTTGCTAACTTAGATTGCATTCAATCAAGAGTCTACACACCATCATGGTTTGGAATTAAAATTCAATAATCCCATTCCATAAGGATGGAGCTAGACAACTGTGGTATGTCATCAGCTCATCTCGGTACTTGCCTAAGAAGTATTGTTACGTAATTGAACCAGGTATTTTTCGCAACGCTTACTTTGCTGCTCCAGAAAATATTCTTTTAGCAAAGTTATCTAATGAGAGATTAGAACTCTTGCAGGTCAGCGGATTATCAAAGCAAGGAAAACTAGCTCAAATGGAAACTGTTCGCAAATTCATTATTCCTGCTATTAACTTTGGAGTCAACTTAACTTTTGGCTATGTTGGTCTCATTGACTGGCAATCTTATTATTTGACATCACATCCAGTTCTCAAAGAGATCAGCTCTCAAGAACGTTTGATGCTCATACAGGACGGTATGTCAATGGCCTGTGAGGACTTTTTAAAATTTCCCTGGCATAAAAAAAACAGTTGAGCGGATTGTAAAACTAGTCACTGCAACCTTCGGGAGAACAACTGAACCGCAGAACAGAGAGAGATTTTTTAAAGCCGCACTAAAATCCAGAAGATACATGCCATTATTTAAGAACAAAAATAATTACAGCAGTAATGCTTTTGTTACTTGTATGCTTGAAAGGTAAAATAAAATGTCTGGTCTTTTTTAAATGAGGTAAGTGATTTATATTAGCTTAAAATTTTGCATTTTGCCAACAGTTAAGAGTTACACAGCAAAATACCAAAATACGTCAAAATTTCCAAATTTGATGCCGATGAGGCAACAGAATGTATTAACCTATAATTTTGAATTTTTTTATGTTTAAAGTTGTTGCAAATGAGCAACTTTTGAGCGCTACCCCAAACCGATCGACAATATCTGGTTTTATTTATTTTTGAAATTTCATCACTTTTAGTCTAATTTTAGAAACTTTAGGCCCACTGAGGCGACAGAAGATATCAATCTAGAAATTTACAATTTTTCACCCATTTTAGTGTTGGCAGTTCACAACACTACCGCTATGAGCTCTGGGCAATTTCGATACGCCCTAATGTACATATTTATCCTTTCAGGTGAAAAAATTAGTTTTTTCTTTTTCTCAAAATGTAAGCAATATTGATACCTCTTAAACTTTTTCTGAAAATCAAATTTCTGAAGTTCTTTGACTAATGAACATTAGCAGGATTTAAGTCTACCTATCCAACAATAGCTTCCGAAAACACACCCTTAACTTGCCCCTCTCTTTTGTTAAGAACAGTTTATCCTACGTACCAAAACACTTTTAATTAAAATTCCATTCTTTGTTTATCCATGAAACCTGGATTTAGAACAGGGAAAGCCTCCTTTGTCCTGTATATCACAAGTGCGACGATTTTAATCGCCGGAAGTGTTCCTTGAAAATCACTGAGAACTAGAAGATGAATAGGTTTCAGTTCTGGCCTTCGTTGAGATTTATATATTCGTTAAGATTAAGTGGGCGACAAAGTTTTAGTTCAAGCAACTATACGCTTTTGTGTTTGTTTTAGTGGTTTTTTTTTCTCTCTTCAGTTATTTATTAAGAGACTGGTTGCGTTATTAACAGTTAAGGGTCATTCTTCAAAAAGTGTAACTTTTCTGTCACATGCCTTTTACAGTAAAAACGTTAAGAAATAATTCATTTAATATTGATTTTTAATTTCATCAAAAATGTATCTATTTAAACCTACCTAAAAGGTTTTAATAATAATATTTATTTTAGTATATTTTTGGTTTACAACATGTGAATTCTCACTTCCGTGTCATGCCACACGCCTTGCGTGACTGTTAATGTTGCTTAATAACTTGTTTAACTAAAAGTATATACTTATTTATTTATTATTACTTCCACAAGTGTCTCAAATACTAATTGTTTAAGTGTATTTGATTTCTTAAGACTGTGTTTTAGTTCATTTTAGTAGGACAAGGAGTCATGTCACACAATAAATTCTCACCTCCGTTACCTAAACACAAAATTCCATTCATCATTAACACGTGGCAGTAATGACATCAAATTTCCTTTTCCATGATACAAGGGAGCCCCCTTGTTTATTTTCAGCCGTAGTTGAATTTGTGAGATTTTTAACGAAAAACAAGAATAGAGATTTTGCTTTAAAAACTTGTGGTTATTCTGACTTATCACCTGCGTGAACATGAATTACAGGAACGTAATTTAATGTAAAAAAAAGAAATGAACATGTTTTCATATGCTTAACATAAAGCAACGAAGGAAAAAAAATCTCTGAAAAATGTATCTATTAGGCCTATTTTAATGGAAAATACCTCACCTCCGTGACAGATCTACTCAATGTCGTTATTTCTGAGGTGAAAATAAATGATCGAAGGGAAATACATCAATAGTAGGCATTCTACTAAAATTATAACTTGTCAATATCCTCAAATTTACCAAATACTATGTTTTAACATACATTTGAAACTACAAATTAAGCCGTCCTTTAACTAAGAAAGCTTAATATTATGTTCCCAGTAATCATTAAAAGAGCTGATTGTTTGCACAATTAACAAAATTACTATTTTGATATTAAATTGGTCTCAATTTTTAAATATTAAAAGTTTTTTTCTTTTTTTTTATATCCTTGAACAAAGCATTTTTTCTTTATTTATGAGTAAAATAATTGGAACTTAGCTGGGCCTTTGTTTATGGTTACTTCTGGTTGGTAACACTTTCATGTAAAATTGAACGAAAAAGAAAAAAAAAAAGGTTTCGAAATTCAAAATATTTGCGTTTAAAAGTTACGTTTTCTGGAGAATGACCCTTAAGCAAAATACAGGACGAACTGTAAGGAAGGACCCGATTTTAAACAATCGTAGATCGTAGTATAAAACTGCTGCACATATTACAACAAGTGATACATCAATTCAAAGAGTACAATCTCGTTTATCCGGATTAACCGAAACAAGAGCAATCCGGATAATCCGAAAAACATGGGTAGTAAGCAAAACACGTTCTTAAGTAGACTTATTTATCTCTTCTGTTATTACAGCAAGAATTAATGTTTTATAACAAAATCATCAAGTACAGTTTCTCGCAACTATCTAATACTTTATAGTTCAGCTACAGTGGTTTCGGAATGATACTCCTTTGTTGGGCTATTAATATGTATTTATTTTACGAACTATGCAGAAGTTGTACATTTAATCAAAACAAAAAAACAAACATTTGGCGTTTTTATTGCTTCGTTCTTGATATCACAGCAACAAATTATTATTTTAGCAAATATAGGTACTTAGCTCTAGAAATTCGATCAAGATAAACCGGATATCCAGAAAAACCAGAGATCCAGATAAACGGATTCCAGATAAACAAGATTTTACTATATCAATTTGTTTTTCAATAACAAATTCTTAATGCAAGAGACTTTTGCTTTGCGGCAATTGTCTAATCTAGTTCATTTCACATACGGTGTGGTTCTTTTATATAGAGTTACGTTAAAGACACTGTTTATCAACTATCAATGTATAAAACACTACCAGATACTCAAGAATGCAAATCAGAATTACAAATCTTTGACGGAGTTATAAGGCAGCATTATGGATCAATACGGACCATCATCAAAGTGATAATCCTACAAAATGCATGGAACAAACTGGATTACATATTGGACGTATGTCCATGCCATGTAAAAAGAGCCACACATCAAGTATTTGTAATTTAAAACATAGTTGGTATATTTTTCTTTAAACTCAAGAATAGTTGAACCTCATTTTTCCCGCACACGTTTATTGGGATCTCATTTGGATTATTTTTGTGGTGGAAGAAATATTAGAAGATTATCTGCGAGTGGAATTTGTAGAGGAAGACTAATGATTTCAAGAATGGAACTATAAATACGACAAATGCTCGGTTTTTATTTTGCCTAAGCGTACATATTCTGCATTAGAAAAAAAAAACTATAAAGTATGATACTAATTTAACATAAAATATACGCTTACTGGGAGAGTCAGTCCGACACCGCTACAGCTGACAATAAATGATTAAAGTATTAGCGAGGAATGGTACTGTGTAATTTTGCTACAAAGCATTCTTTATTGTTGCAATAAAAGATGTCTGTTTGTTTAAGAATGTTTCTCATTAACCGGATTATTCCGACTTCGTTTATCCGGATTGAACTTGATGGGATTGCTGTAGTTTCAAAAATATGATTTTTTTTTTAAATATCGGGGCCATCATTTTTGCTCACCTGTGTATAGATGTTGATGATTTATTTTAATGAAATATTTACTAATTTAGTTTAATTCCAAACTTAAAATGAGTGGGTTAAAGTTTTTTTCATTTCCTGTTTTTTATACCACTTTCTGGATTTCTATTTAGAATATATGGCTGATATCTCTAGCGCACCGAGAATCTACCTCGAAGAGGCGGGAGTTGGGCATAACAGTCTGTACATGCTAAAAATTAACCGTATTAAAATTGGCATGTATGTTAAAATCAAGGGAATGGGGAGTGGTTTCACCTCTGCAGAGGATCAGTACAGCTGTTTCAAAAACCAAACGATGAATTGTTAAAACAAATCTAAAACCTTTTCATTTTGATGGTTAATATTTTTACTTCTGTGCTTTCTGGACTTTCATTGAAGATAATAGCCAAATTCGTGTCTGTAAAAATTAGATTTTTACAAGAACTCAAAAAATTAAATGTGTTAAATAATTTAATTGTTTTAGTATTATGAGTAACATTAGTTAATGAGTTTTCTAAAATCATTTAAAAAAATCTTTAAAAAAAGCTAGGTTTTTCTATCAATGCATTATTTTTTTTTCTGAAATACTAAAACTTATACAACGTTTTTCTAGGTATTAAATCCCATGTTTCAAAAATCTTCTTCTTATACAAAACATTACAAGACAATTTTCATGTATTTAAACAAAAATAAGAATTATTTTTATCCATAAATTATATTTATTTACAATAAAATTATATTTATCCATTTCTCGCCGATATACTTCTTCCAAACTTTCTCGACAGAAAATATTTAAAACTTTTTTTCCCTTTTAGACTAAAAGAACCGAAACAAAGCAAATAAATAAAATAACACAGTATTTCAAAAATGACATTGGTTTTGTATTACGATATTTTTTATGGTGCATTTATGAGAAAACTGATTTATAATTCTCAGACTATTAAAAAATATCAGTACAAATTGAAAATAAAACAAAAACTGTTTTAGGCTTTTGCTTATTTCTCGTAATATTTTATCAGTTTAGTAAATAAGTGTCATAATCAAATGAACTTTTAATGAAACACACAAAAATTACACCATTGTAAATCAATAATGCACACTTTTATCTATTGTCAATCATTAAGAAATAAGGAAAAAAAAAGAAGAGGATGGGGAGATTTTAAAAGAAAAAAAAATAATTAGAAGCGTAGCAATATTTAGTGTATTTTTAAGATACACTCCTTTCTTCTTTTTTTTCTTAATTTTTATTTATTTTCTTAATTGAAGGATTGGATGAGTAACACGCATATTTCTAGTACTGTTATAAATATCAACAATTATTGGATAAAAGTTTTCTCTCAGGAACTTTGATAATTTCATAATTTGTTTTTGGTTGCAGTTTTTTCTGAGTCATCAAAGCCATTTTTAATTTTAAAGAAACAACTTTTTAACTACTTTTAGCTTTATGTATATCATGCCATCTTAATTAAAACTTTAAAAGCTCTATTCAACACAGGAAAAAATAAATGATCAGTCGTTAAAGTGATAAAATCACCTCCGGCAAAATTGGTGTTCACCACTTTTGGTGAGGTACTTCGGACTTTCACCCCATCCATGCCACTAGTGGCGGGCACCACAGTCTTGCCAACTACGACAGCGCGGTGGTTTGTTCAAGAAAATTGGGCATCTATAAAATAATCGTATTAATAAAACAAGTACCTTTCTGATTGTTTACTTTATCAGATGCTACGCTACCGTGCTACAGTAGCCAATCGTTATTTCGCGCTTTTCGGGGGACAATAGGGCAGTCTGAGGTGATGAAAAGCAATTGTTGATATAACGTATAAAAAATGGTCCGTACATATACAAAGAGTAATTTATAATCATATCGGGAAGACTTTCTTATTCAAAACTACACAAAAAAAGTTTCCAATTGTTATTCTACGTTAGAAATATTTATTTAATATATTTCTATTATTTTTTGAAGAAATAAAAATCAAAAGTGGGCAGTTTAAGGTAACAAATTCAGAGAAATACAAAACACCAGTTTTGTATTTCTCTGAATTGAAAAACAACTATTGAAAAACAACCAGACTTTTCCAGAATGCGATATTTTGATTTTAATGATCTGTAATATAAAGAAAAGTTTTATTTACATTTAAATGTTTGGGATACAAAAAAAAAGGCGTGATACATCGAATGAACGATGTATCAAAGTGCGACGTAACGATGAGTTACTGTACAATAAACTACTGCATAACTAAAAAAAACTTAAGAACTAGCATTATTTCGTTCTGTAGTTCCAAAACTATTCGCCCTCTCTACGAGTTCATGTAACGATTTTCAATGTTATTGATGCGACCCAAAGCATGAAAACGAAGAAGGAGGGAAAAGTAGGAGAGAGAGAACTCGAAATCCACAAAAAGAATCGGATTTTCTGGTGTTTACTTTTCTGGGATCTCTTCTTAACTTTCATATAAAGAGTAAGTATACGAAGAAGATACTACCTTCTTCGTAGTCGGAATAAATCTTGTCACTCTAAAACTTATATATGTGTGAAACGGATGGCGCGAATAAAGATGCTACTTAAATATTGTTGAATGCTGTAGAAATCAACTAATATTTATCGTCTGCAGCAGCGGTTGTTTATTTTTTTCTTTTTCAGTTGCAATTTCTTTTGTTTGCAACACTAAGATTTGATGAGAATTTGTTGCTGAAAATTGTTAGTTCATTCTGTTCTGAGAAAGATTAACGTAAGTTAGTTTTAATCATTAGTTTAAATGGTTGTTCAAAAATATTAGAATGAAATATAATATTTCAAGTGTGTTTTGTTGTTCATTTATTGAAATGCTTAAGTTTGGAGCCATAACTCATTTGAACTGTTTTAAAGGAGAGTACAACAGCATAAACAGCTGTCATCATACTGTAAAGCTTTGCTTTAGTTTATGTCTTTTTAAATATACTCGCAACGATAAAAAGTTTAAATTTGCCTTTAAAATATTTAAAAAAGTAGTTCAAAATAAATTAAATAACTAATTAAGCATTAAAAAATAGATATGTAAACATAAGGTTATGCTCATAGTACGGCATTATGTATGTCTCGTTCTGTAAGTCTGACTTCCCCTTGTGAGTTTTTAGGAATATATTCGAAAAAAAAAAAGACAAAGTTGGGGGGAAATCTTGGCTATAATACCTTATTTCCACGGATTGTTTTTTATTTGAAAAACTAATCTTCAGATTCTAACAACTTAAAATATTTAAGATTGGAATGTTACGTGAAAACTGTATCCTATATAAATTTAACAGGGATATTAGTTTCAAACAAGCGGAAGCAACGTATGAGGCAGATCATGCAAATAAAGGGATGTTTTGAAAGCTGATTTAAAGATATTTTATGACTTATTTTATTCACAGTGTTTTTAACATAATCACACGAGCAAAAATTCCAACATTATATGAGGCAGTGAGAAGCAGTGGGATTTAAGTAAACATTTTCAAATTTTCAGTAAAACGCGTTTCAAAATAATTTCCTAGCTAGGCTTTCATTAAATGTTTTTTTTTCCTATTTCATGTTGTACAGCAGCACGAATAAGTGGGTACTAGTACTTGCGCAAAGACAGAGGAGAGATTCATCTACCTTTTGTACCTGTTATCTCCATTTATAAAAATAAATCCACTTAAATCCCTTTTTTCTCACTACCTCATATGTAAGAAAAAACTAACCAAAAAAATATCGTCAAAAAGTAGCAAAAATTATAGATCCAAGCTCTAGTTTTTAAAATTAAAAAACAAAAAATGTATATATAAATGTTGTAAAGATTATACACACTTTTCATTGACTCCACACCGACAAAATGGATAAAAAACTGAAAAGAAAACGCTATCTGTTTTGTGGAAAAAAAAATCTACGATCTTGGAAAAAAGCGGTATTAATCCCTTATCTTTTAAGGAAAAAACTGGAATTTGCGTCTAACTTTAGATTATAATTTTTTATTCTGTAGAAGGAATCAATATAGAGCCTAAAATCAGCTTTTAAGTAGCCTAGCCCATTATTTCAATAGTAGCTGTAAATGATTTGAATGCCAAATATACGCAGTTTCCTCACCTGTCAGCACTCCTTAATAAGTGCCTCTGGTGCTACAATGTTTAATCCGAAATAGTGTCATACACAACCTGTACTTTTAAGTATTTAGCATGTTAAAACCATAAAAAATGTATTTCGGTAGCAAAATCTCGATTATAGCTTGTATACAGTTAATGATTTTAAAATCTTATTTAATGTGTCTTTTATATATTTTAACAGAAACTACTAATTATGAAATATTCTTCTCGTAAAAGTTCCCTTGTTACTCTTTTGTTCTAAAATTTAACGATAACATTCCAAACACAAGCAGTAACGGAATGGAATCGCGTTATTTTTATATATTTGGTTGATGGATGTTTCACATTTCGGAAAAGATTCTAAAGCTTTGCGAGTTGGTAAGTTCAGTCACGTAATCAAGCAGCACTAAAAATAAATTCCAAATGACAAAAAGTCCCAACAATTTTGCGATTTCTTTGCACAATTCTCGCTTTTCTGCCGGAGTTTCTCCAAAACTTGCATTGTTATTGTTCGCTATTCTGAAATGTCCATTTTTTGTTTTCAAATGATAAGTTTCATCAGTATGCAGCGAAGAGACTACAGATTATTTCATATATTTTCTTGCATTTAAATGTGTCTGATTTCAAATCTTTGTTTCACAATGTCTCTTTTGGAAAACATTTTACTCGGTTTTCTGTGTAAAAAGATTTTTTTTTTTTCATTTTTTTTTCATTTTTTGCATCTACTGAAAATGTGTATTGCTAGTTAGAATTGAAATGCTCTCAAAATTTTTCTGAAAAGTTCAATGGATGAGAGTCGAGATCTGAAAGCAAAAGTCAATTGTGTGGCATCAAAAAGCAGAATTTAAATAGCTAAATGCTGTTTTTTAAAATACTTTCACACTTGTTTTGTTTCTAGACAAATATGTTAAATTACTACGGCCTTTGAAAAATTTAACTTAACTTTTGAAATGTTTTGTCCTTTCAGTTGCCATTTATATTTAAGTTCGTAAAAACTGTATTGATACTACAACTTATGCCGTTTTTAAAAACTATAGCAATATAATGATCGTTTGCATTACTAAACATTCTAATGTTGCGAAATACTGAAGAATTTGATGGCCAAAAATGTTCTTTTGGTACCTACATTTGATTAGAAAAACTAGAAGAGCGAATCAATTAAAAAATTTTGTACCGTAAACGTGGGCTACTTTGGCCCAGATTTTTGAACTTTTCCCACTCTTTTTATACACACACACACACAAATGTTATAAATATTTATATTTCCAATCTGTGGAAACTTGTTTTACACATCCAAAGATCTCTTTATTTAATTTTTGAATATTTATAAGTTTATTACCAAGCTTTTTTACTTTTTATTATAGTTTTTTTTTATTTGAGCCAATGTTACCTTTGCGTTTGGATTACTTTGTGGCAAAGTGGTTTTCCCTATTTAAAAACTATTGACAAGAGCCAAAAAAAAAGACGTGTGTTAAAAAGTAAAAATATTGATTTGAAAGAAAAATACATTTACAAGAAGTTCGAGTCACGCATGTTTGTTTCAAGGATTATTTTATTTTCTTAAATGTGTGCTTAGAAATTACCGAGGAATATCAGTCATCTTTTCATCAGTTTTGGAGATAGAAAAATTTTATTAAGATAACACTATTCGTAAAACAAAGGGTCCTAAATGTTTGGTCACTTTGAAAACTTTTTGATGCGTTCCATACTCTCAACATTAGCTCCTTCTTCTCTTGCATGAAGAGCTATCTTTGGAAACCTGAGCTAACTCCAGTCAACAATAATAGAATTTCGTAGACTTTCCAACAAATTTAACATTATTTGTAAGAAGTAGATGCAACTATTAGAGGGGCTATGGTAGAAAATCTAGTCAGAAACTGCATTTTAGGATAAAATCATGAAATTCGGCATGCATGTAGACGATGTTTTTACAAACATTTTTAGTAGGGGAGACATTTCGAAATCCACCCAAACCACCCCCTGGCGGCCGTTTTTGTCAAAAATCCAAAGCTACTCTTACTTTTTATTTTCAGAAAAACTCCACACTGTATCTTGTTTTGTGGGTTAATTCATGCTTACTAAAGCGTAAAAAGTCATCAACATATATCTAAACCTCCTAGTTTCAATAATAATTTCAAAATTTTTGATTTTTTTAAACAAAACTTTAACTAACCAAATTCTTTAAAATTTTTGGAAAGGTTGTTGGAAAAATATTTTAAAGCAGTATGTTAAAGAAAATCAATTCATTTATATTAGAACCCAATAATCCAAACCCCAAAAATCCGAAACATCTGAAAATCCAAACATTTGTTTTCAAATTTGCTCATAAAAATTGATTACAAAACTAAGAATAAAACTAGAGATAAAAAATCATAAACAAAGCTAGTATTTTTTTCAAAAATAGAAGCAAACATTTGAACTGTTATTTAATAGTGAATACAATACCTTGATTAGTTAAAACGAAATCAATTTTCATTACCGGCAAAAAAAAAAAAAAAAAAAAACTTCAAACACTTTTTTCGCAATTTTTTAGAAGTTGGACTCACATTATGCAGTTTTATGTCATGTTTGCAATAGCAAAATGAGGGGGTAGAGCACGGATATGTTTTTCTTTGAACTCTAAAATTTATTGTTAAAAGCTTTAAAATAAATTTTAAGTTTTTCTCATTAGACGATTTGAAACGTTTGTTCTATGTTTTAAACGGTGTAAGATGAATAAATTCTTAATAACTGCTAAAAGAAGTTTAGTACTATATTAATAAAGCTAACACAATTGTTACTATTAATAGAATTGTTGTTTATTGAAATATAACTCACTATTACAAAAACTACAACTAAAACTACAACGAATTTGAGTAACTGATGCAGTCAATGATTATATAGCAGAAGGTAATTTAAAATGTTTAAACTTACTAGTAATTTACAGATACATAGCATTTTCCATTACAGTATTTACACATCGCTGTGCAGATAAGTCCATTTTTTAAGCACTCACAAGTTATCTAAGAGCAGTTGTTTTTTTACACTTGCATGACGTCAATTTGCTTTAAGCCTTGTTTTCCTAGGAGTGAACACGCCGATCGTCGGCGTCACTCCTCGCCGAGGTGAAAACTTGATTCTTCTGCGTATGCGCGCCCGAGCTAAATCGACGTCGTGAATGGCCACGTCGGAATCCAATCGCCTTTGATTTCATCGTCAAGCGCTTCAGCTGTGGGAGATAAGTTAATCATTGATCTTTGTGTACTGGTAGAAAAACATTTTCTAGCTTCATTTAGGAATGGAAGTTATATGAAGATAAGTAGCAAAGATTCGCTAAAACGTTAGAAATTTTTAATCAGGTATGCTTTTTCATTTTCTTTCGTTTTTTTTTTTTTTTTTTTTTTTTGAGTTTGGGATAAGTATAAAAATGCACCAACAACATCAGGATAGTCTTGCAAACAAAGGGGTCGTGTCACATCAGGAGAATGAGTGGGACCCTCTTCAAATATCTGATTTTTGCTGATCGAATTTGTGAGCAAAATCTTGGACTAATATTAGTCGAAATGTTTTCCAGCTACAAATTTAAGCCCTATCTTCTTTCTTCCCTCTTTATACAGCTGATGGAAGCATCTTCTTACGCAGATGCTTCGTTATTCAAAGAAAACCACCGTCAAATCATTAAGAGGAAAGCAAAATGGTACAGTCAGTGCAATCCTGAAAAACAATTCTGTCTTCCTATCTGCATTCCGGAGAAAACTGATCCAGTTTTCAGGAAGCAAACCATTTTCTCCAAAATGATATATTTCTGCTATTCCTCTTACGTGTCTTGCATCTGTATCCTGAAAAGACTTCAGATACTCCATCAAAAAAAATTTGGTCCTAGGTCTAGCTTTGAAAATGATTCTGCATCAAATTTTAATCTTTTCATTAAACAGACATGCTGATTTTTCTGTACGAAGGAAAGACTAAAAAAGTTTTTTTTTTCTACACCCGTGAATATGAAGTGACTTTTGAGTCACAATTCTTTTCTCTATGAATTTGTTGCAACTGCTTTTTTCCCAACTTGCCCAATCTTCATCAGTTGCTTCACATGTTCTTCTTCTACTACTGTATTTGTCTCTAATCAGAACAATTTTTTCGAAATTTCTAAAAATGGATTTCCATGTTCAGCTATTTCTCTTCAAGGCCTGATTCTTCAAGACCTTTCTTGAAAACAGGCTTTGGAAACTTAACATTTCTTTATTGCTTATATACAGCGTTTCTTTAAATGAGTCGAGGTAACTTTTTCAAATTGTGTAACTAAATCCATAACTTTAATATCAACCAACATCCGTCTGCTTAGCGCAGTTGGATCTGCCCGATAGAGCAATTATACCCACGTCTTCTTTCACCACCGGATTATTTTGCTTGTAAGCATGGTCCAATCCAATTACAGAAAACATGTTCATTGTCTTTTTTACAGCAAACTTTCCTTCATCGAAGGCTTTGCGTAAGTCTGGAAGGTTTGTGGGTTAAAGATTCACCCATTTCACCCAATTTCACCCATTTTCCTTCAAGCCCTTACTCTCTTATATCCTTTGGAAATAGTTTCAATTATGCATGCTCAGCCATAAAAAACGAGGTGCATCATGGCCGGAAAAATGGACAGTTCGGGCAATTAGAGTTCTGATAACTAGAACCCTACTTTGATATAACCCTAATTAAATGTATTTTTAAATTCAGAAACCAGTAATTATGTTATGGGGGGGGGAATTCACGTCAGAGAATTTACAATTTAAAAATATCGATTTTTAAAAAAAAAACACTTTTTGTGAAATTATTTCTGAAATTAGACTTTTAATGGAGCTTTAACCAGTAAAAAATATATTTAACATCTACGGAGTGACACAACCAATAATTTAAAAAATTATAATAAAATTAAAATAATGAAAATCGCCATTTTTGGTTTTTGACTGAAAATGGCCTCCAGGGTGGGTGGGAGATTTCAGAATGTCCTCCCTTCCTAAAATATTTGTATATACAATGTCTGCAAACATGCCAAGTTTCATAATTTTATCAAAAAATGCAGTTTCTTCCCCCGTAACCCCCTGACTAAATTGGGTAAATTTTTTATAAACCTCTTGCAACTTTTAATTCCTCTTCATCTTCCATAATGAAATCCATGCAACTGAGCCCTGATGAATTGAGTGTGCAATCTCTCTCTTTATCCGTTGCCGATAATTCCAGGTTTTTCTTGCGTTTTTCCTGTTTAAAGTCTTAATTTTAGCTATTCCTTACTTTTCAAACTCTCCTTGGCAGATTTTTTCAAGTTTTTATGCTGGGCCAAAGTAGGAACCCAAAGGTAGGAACACACGAATCATGTTTTTGATAACTTTTTTTTTTTGAGCAATCACGATTACTTATTGTTCTCATTTGACTGTTTTGATGTCCTATCTTTTTATTTTCCCACCGCCACCCTCCGCACCCTGTCACCGTCGACCGGCTCCTCACGATGCTGCTTCTATAGCGAAAGCCGTCTCCAGGTTGCGTCCATGTCCTACACACACTCGCATACATACGCAGCTACACACACACATGCACGCGCACACACATACACACAACTACCCACACATTCATTCCTGCACACTGACGCAAACACATATGCCTACACACACATACACATACCCCCCCACACACACATACACACATTCGTATACACAACTACCCACACACTTATGCCAGCACACAGACAAACATACATGCCTACACACATACACACATTCGTATACACAACTACCCACACACTTATGCCAGCACACAGACAAACATACATGCCTACACACATACACATACCCCTACACACAAACACACATACCCCACACACAAACACACACGCCTACATACACACACTTGTGATTGCGAAAAACATAATTTGAATTCAAGATGTCAAAATTCAAACTATTTTTTTTTTTCTTTTTTTTTGTTTTGATCTTTTCCGACTTGATAGTGCAGTTATACGTACTATCATATTTGTCAGTGAGAAGCAAACGGATGTAAGTGAACTTTTTTCAAGTTTCGAAAAAGAACACACACACACACACACACATTTGTTGTTCAGATCCTAGATAGGTTTTCATAACTTTTTTTCTAAATTCGGCTGTATAGCAGGACACACCGGAATTACTAGAACTATCCCTTGTATCCACGAAAGGGGAGATATTCTCCAGCCATTTGTATAGGTCATCTCGAAATTTCTAATTTCGACATTTACACCCCTTCGCTTCTCACTGCCTCATATGACGTTTCGATAAATTTTAAATGAGAATTAAACTTTGCGCTAAAATTGCAGAATTTGACAACTTGAAATCTTTCTTCTCCAATATCTGACAATTATTTGTTAAAATATAAAGAACTGATGAACATTTTTTATGCAATTGATTTGGTGAAACTAAGTATTGCAGAAATACAAAAACATGTGATAGTGTTTTCCTTTTATTTATATCTTTGTGCAAGGTATTTTTATCATTATTTCTTACTTATTTCAATTAGACAACCAAAATGAACTACTACGCCTTTTAATGCTATAAATTAAAAAATATATGTATATTTTACCAGTAAAACATATTGCCCTTTCATGTGCCACTTATTGTTAGACTTTGTAAATTTTAATAAATTGTTCAAATAAAGAACATAAACTTATGTAACCATCATATTTATCTCTTAACATCATGGCTTAGTTTTACGTAACACTCTAATTTCAAAATAAAAAAAAGGAAAAAATAACTTCAAAAATCGATGTCCAAAAAAATTCTTGTTACCTACTTTTAAAAAAATCAAGAAACGTATCAGTAAAAACATTTACTATTTTACTGAATACAATTCAATATAAATGTCCTATGGTTGTGCATGCTCTAAATTTTTACTAAAATGCAAATCAGCTACTTACTATTAAAATTATTTTAGTTTATTTTTAAACTATTTGATCTTCTCCAACTGTGAATATGCTCACTGTTGCAGACATTCCATTTTCTAATTACAGAGAAAAGGGTCCTATACCTGACGCAAACCAAACCTCGCAGCATTGTGAGGGCTAAACAGATCCCAGTCACAGCACTACGAAGCTGCCGGGTTAGTTTTGCCCAACTATAATTATCTTAGTACCTTAATGTTTTTGGTTAAGGGTCCAATAGTTGGGACAAACAAAACCTGACTGCATTGCGCACTGTAAAAAACGATTCAGAAACGTTCCTGGAAAATAATAGGCAGCTGATGTGCCCATTTTCAGCCAGTAACATATATCTCGCAAAAACCAAGAAGGTTTTCCCTTAAACTCAGTAACCTTCTTGAAATTACCCTGAAACCTTTACGTTTAGAGCCAGTCGTGCTTCTAGAATTCAAAAGAATCTGAGATAGGAATAACATAACAGCTCCAGAAGCAGTATTAAGCCAGAAAAGTCATGATTGCAATTCTTGCAAAGCTCAGTAGTCCAAAGACCTATTCGCTCCCTTTGGGAGCTTAATCAGTCAGGACGAGCCGTAATTTAATTAAATTCGATACACCTTATAAATACTCTCAGTTAATCTTTGAACTGGCAGCTATACATATTTTTTACAACAGAGATAAGTCTGCATTCCTGCAACTTGTAGCCATTCAGGAAACTTTTTGACAATGATATTTGATATTTCCAGGAAGTGGATGAAAACCATTAAAATCCCGAAACGTTGCAGGGAAATACTTAGTAACGTGTCTGAATTTTTTTTACAGTGTGAGGGCTAGGTCAGATAATAAGAACAGCATTATGATGCCAACAGATTAGGTTTTCCCCAACTATAATTATTTTGGTAGCTTAATTATGTGGGCTCACGGCTTTTAGATTTTAGTTAGTAGTAACACTTGATTTTATGTAATGCTTTTAATTAATATTTCAACTTTAAATAAATTACTTTTACGATAGACTGAAGCAACTTCTAACCGATTTTTTCCTTTACACGAGACGTTAATTTATAAAAACGTACCGAGTTAGCAATAAACATTATTTCATGTGTTTATTTTAGCGATATTAAACAGTGTTGAAACGCCAAAAAAAATGTAATGAAAGATATTTTCACATCCAGTCATGTGGGAGAACGAAGAACGAATTCTAAAACAGAAATGAGAAACAAAGGAAATGCGTTTTCACTTTTTCGGGAAGGAACTCAGGTGTTGAGCACATGCATCTTAGATATTGGATTTGTTGCATAAGAAATGAATTCTACGCAAAAAGTTTCAAAGATAATAGGATTTAATTTTAAATAAGTACAGGTTCTATTGCATCTTTTGAGTTTCTTAAGTTTTATTGAATATATTCGAGTTTATGATACAATTTGGCAGATTTAGTTGAATTGTTATTGTGTATATATAGCGTCTTTAGACATTAGTTTTATTTTCTTTAAGTAATGTATAACCTGCATTTTTAGAAATTAAATTATATACTTGTCAGATATTGATGCAGAAATACGTCATTACTGTAAAAAATTAATTAAATAAATGAAACATGCTGGGTTTTACAGTTGAACTCACAATAATGCTGCAACTGTAATGAAAGCTCATAAGAAACTCAAAAGATAAATAAAACTCAATTAAAACTCCATTTCACTTAATAATCATTTGTTTAAAGCAAACCTAAACTGCAATGTTATAAATTATGGTAACGATATAAAACTTCCTGCTATTAGTAGCAGTATCAAGAATTTAGCTACAACTAAGACGAATTGAATTAATTCGATGCTAAATGAAATTAAATGTCTAATTCACTATATGGCTTTGCATTTTATTTTTTTTAAGTGGTTGAGAAAATTTCAACTTTTAAAAATAAGGCTTTTTTCTGGTTGGTGAAAATATTTTACCGAGAATATTGATGTATTTGTTTCCTCAAATCGCTCCATTTAAGTAGAAATTTTTAAGCAAAAATATTCTATCACTGGACATTATGCTGTAATAGCAAAAACAAAAGGAAAGTTTTAAAATATACATTTATTTCATCTTAGTTAGCTATTTGTCATTCGTAAGAAACAAAATAAGGTTTATGCTACCTATTCCTTTTCACTACCGGATGTCCATTTTGCATGAAACTGTGCTGAGTTTTTGCATTCCACTTCTGCAACACCTGCGATTTCATCTCGGTCAAAAGGCTCAGAGGGAACAATTCCGAATAAAACAATTCCTATATTTCTTTGCTTCTTCCGAATATGTTTCTCGTCTTAGCATCCCGAGAGAGATATTACATCTGGAACTTTCAGCGTTGAAATTAGATCTCGTTTGTTTACGCTTCTTTATCACTCAAAAGGGGGAAGTTCTAAATACAATATTTAGGGAACATTTATCAATTCACGTATGTGTACGAATACAGTAACTCATGGTAACTTTAAAACCCGATTTATTGAGCAATCACGATTGCTTATTGTTCTCATTTGACCGTTTTTGGTGACCGTGCCTTTTTCAACTTGGACCAGAAGCCTTTGCAGCACCACCGCCCACCGTCCTCTGCTGGCGGCGCGGCGCGGCTGCTCCGGTTTTGAGCTATCCGATCTCGTGGTCGGAGGCGTCCATGTCCTACACACGCACGTTCACACACATACACACACACGACTTCACATACATACACTCACACACGCGTACGTGCATACACACAGGTCTACGCACACACACAACTATACATATATAACTGCCCAGGAAGAGAGGCAGGCTTGGGGGGGACAGGAGCCGTTTCTAGAAACAATAACTCCAATGAGTAGGATCCTGTCTCAGTTCGTGATTGCGAAAAGCATAATTTGGATTCAAACATTCAGAATTCAAATTAATTTTTTTCATTTTTTCTACATTTAGTTTCTCCACTCATATCTTAACAGTGTATGAGTGTGCCCACCAAGGTCCTTGGGCCCCGTCTTAAATTCAGAACTAATGGTACTATATTCGGAAATATGGTGTCTAGGAATAGTAATGTAGCCAGGCACTACTAGATGAAACCATCAGTGGCGCCACCTGGAGAAAAACTGAGGAGTTTGAATTCCTTTTTTTAAAAAAATGTGTGATAAGGTATGAAAAGAGAGTTGAGATAGTGGTGGATCATTTTCCATTTTGTGCGAATATATACCTTGTTGACATCCAAAGAATAAAACAGTTAAAACGCGTTTTTGGTTCTTTTTGATTTCACGAAAACGTATTAGATCCATGCTCCGGTAACGTCACGAAACTTAAACGTAAGGAGAATGAATTATCTTTCATACAAAACACGACACCAATAACCTATTTGCTTTTCTTTCTCAGATCGTTTTCTCACCTCACAGTGTTAGAAATCACGACAAACCAAATGCGCGTTTTAACCGCTCCATTCTTGACAATGATATCGGGGGTGGCAACTGACTTTTGCGTGAACCCTGCACCCATAGATTAGATATGTGAAAAAGTTTTGGAAAAGTCTTATGAAGGTGGGAACAACTTGTTAGTTACAAAATTATCACATGCAGAGATATGCATGATCCCATATCAAACACACACGCCCCCACATACTGACGCATACACTACTATGGACTACTGTGGAAATGTAGTGGAAATTATCTGCAGGTTTTTTGAGCAATCACGGTTGTAATTGTTTTCATTTGACCGTCCTTGATGTCCGGTTCCTTTTTCAACCCCACCGTTCTCTGCAGGCGCGACTCCTCCCGGTAGCCGCTGCTCCTGGTCGGTGGCGTCCATGTCCTACACATGCACGCTCATACACACACACACGCCTTTACACACATACACACACGCCAGTGTGCATACACACCGGTCTACGCACACACACAAGCCTACACATACACAACTATACACACGTAACCGCCCAAGAGCAGGGATAGGAACCGTTTCTAGAAACAAACGAATGGGGTAGTAACCAATGAGTAGGGTCCTGTCGCCGCTAGTGATTGCGATAAACATAATTTTAATTCAAAATTTCAAAATTCAAATTTATTTTGAAAATTCGAAAGTTTTTTTTTTTTTTTTTTTTTTTTTTTTTTGCATTCTTGTCATACATTGTTCTTTAGCTTTATCGTACGAGCTTGCTTATTTGGTTTTCGCTGAAAATAAAACCAGAAAGAACCAAAATTTCCCAATTGTTAGTAAGGGATCCAAAACGCGTTTCTACATATATTTTAAAAACTCTTTTTTTGCAGATACTGCCGTTTACCTTTCAAGGGCAGTAAACACAAAAATACTTCTATTTATAACGGCTGACACGAACAAGAAATGATTCCTATGATTATTAATTTTTGTTTCAGCATATTTTCAAATAACGTTTTATTCAACGTAGATTCATTACATACTATAACTAAAATATAAATCTAAATTTCACAGTAACAGATTTCGTCCACTAAACACAAAACTTGCGGATGGGAATCGTATCATCTAAATGCTAAAATCTCTGCTACTTTTCTGTTAGTTCCATACCAAAGGCAATTATCTGCGAAGCAAAGCAGCTGCTTTCCGTAACCGGATGTTCATTTATATGCAATGGATCTCGATTTTTCGGAAGTTTCCTAGTAGTTGGCAAGTGGAATATAAAGTCGATAAGCAGCAAGCGATTCAAATGTTTCTGACTAATAAAAAAGATGATGTACGTTTGGAAAGTTGGTTTTTCTCAGTTGAAGGATGACGAAATAAAATGATGGCAACTGTTGAATTGACAAAAAGTATATTACAAACACGAACCACATAGTATATATTTTTTTTCAAGTAAAGGAAATACTGTTTTACATTTTGAGGAGATTTTTTTTTTAGTGGAGAAAAATTCATTCCAGAAGAGTGAAATATGTGGAAACTGAAGACTATAACTGTAACATACTCCATGGGAAAAACTTAACTATTTAAGGGTAAAATGCAAAATAGCAAGAAACAAGAGATTTGCAATATTTTGAATTTTAACATTTAGAATGTTTGAATGAAACACTCACACGCACATTCAATTAAAAAAAAATGGTTTGTTTCTTATTTTTTATAATATTGTATTTTAATATTATATTCTAAAATTATATTTTAATTACATATTATATTAATATTATATTCAAATTACAAACTTCTTTTTTTTTTCAGTTGGAAGTATGCATCTAATATTAACAGTTGGGAGCACAGAGGTTCTCAGGTTAAACCAGGACACCATGCGTACAATATATCTGTGCAAAGATTCGCTGCCTTTGCAATTAAGTTTATCTCACTAAAACATTACTTGGGAAACACATCTTTTTCAATGCTAAAACAAGCGAAATGTATTGTCAAGAGCTGGTGATACAACTTCAAATTTTCTTTAAATGATGACACAGTTCTTGTGAAAACACAGGAGATTTATTTACAGCTATGTACAGAAAGCATAGTTACAACTGCTAAATCAATCATCAGCAATTAAGCAAATATCAATTAACACCGTAAACTCAACGGTTACACGCGTAAACATCCAAATACGCAAAAATATAGCTCAAAGGCTTCACAAAACAGAGCTAATACATGCTCTCCAGCGTACCGCTGACACGATTCACAAGCAAAAATTTACTCGAGACTGATTTCCGCCGTTATCCGTGGCTATTTATAACTCTCGAAAGAGAAGTTTCCACAGAATTCAAAATGATTCTCGATTTTCTTTCTTTATTCATTCACGAATCTTATCAATAAAAAATAGGGGGTCCGTATACTTCAGTTGAATGTTAGGGGGTTGTATGTACATTACAAGAAACTATTTACAGGTTACGTTACTAAGATAATTCTAGATGAAAAATAACGGAAAAAACGCCAAATTTAGCTTGAGGACAACAAATTAATCACAAAAATAATTACTATTTACAGAATTTGTAACAGTATGTTTGTGTTTAACCGTAGGCAATATCGTGCGGTTATAGATAATCGTTACTAATAATAAAACTGAATGTGTGTCTGGATGTCTGTTACATGTATAGCATCTACAACACTATCAAACTTCTTCATTTAATTTTAAAAACTAATCGTGGTTTATTTCCACAAAAAGTAAGTCTAAACTAGAAAATACGTGAATTTGAGCATAGTGTCATTAATAATTAGGTCACCTGCTGTATTCACTTCCCCCACTCCTAAAGACCATAGGAAGAAATTGTGATCTTTTCCGACACAAAATCAGCACTCGAAGCCATACGTAACGGTGTGACAAGACTGACGCAATAAATTAATTTTCTTCTAAACTCACTCAACATAACTTGTGTTCTCCAGTGGATCCCCGCTCATGTCGGAATCGAGGGAAATGAGTGTGCAGATGCCCTAGCAAAGGAAGCACGTGACCAAGATCAACCTCTAACTGCCACCTTCACAGACGTGAATGCTGTTGCCAGGCGAAGGATATACGATCAGCTTTTCAGCAACGCAACAATCCCCCACCTTCACTGCCCAAGAAACCTCTCTTCTACAATAGCTAGGCTACGCAATGGACATTTCAAGGACATGAAAATATTACCAACTAATAATAAATCCTATCCCATCTGCAAGCATTGTCCCTATTTACAACTCACCCCGGATCATGTTCTTAATTGTCAGGCCATTATTCGCTCCCTCCTTCAACTTGGAGCAAGACCAATTGAAATCCTGTACAGCCATCGGACCCCAGAATTAGCAGATCCTGTTATCAAGACTTTTGGAGACATCTAAACCTTTCGCACTCTGCACGTCATCAGACACGACAACAACAACAACCCCTGTATACTATGCAATTTACTAAAAATCCATTTTTAATGTTTCGTGCAAATAAAAAATATTCAAAACATTCGTATAATTCTAAATAAAGTTTCCTTAAATATATTTTTAAACTATATTTAAAGAATTCTCTTTAATTCCAGTTCTCTACTTTACAGACAACATCATTAATAACACACTTACAATACGAATTTATAACGAATATCTTAAATGTTATAAAATCTTTGCAATACAAAACTAGAGATCGAGCTTGTTTGAAGCACACTCAAAGACCTAGAATTATCAAGGTGACAACGTCCAGTTGGAGCTATAAATCCTTGTCCATAATTACTAGCCACTATTATTACAGCAGGGCTCTCCACGAAGATACCTTTATCGTGTTTGCAGTATGCGTTGGTCATCAAAGGTATATCCTATTGATAACGCAAGCCTCAGTGAGTGCTTGCACCCGATTGCATATCTCGATCACGTGATGTGGAAAGGGCTCTAACGATGGGAGGCAGTCACCAGTGTGATTTACTCGCTAGACAGGAAACGTAGCTGTGGTTCAAGTATGGGAGATTCGGTACCTGCGACAGTGTTAATTTATTGTTGAAGATAATGACGGGTTATAAAATTAGGGAGACTTAGTAAATGTATATGTTGGAGAATATTTACCAAACGTAGAGTGAAATTTTTAAGTGCGGATAATTCTGTTTAAAGAAGATTACTAAAGTTATAAACATTATTAATTGGTCTTACTACTGATATAAGTTAATATAATTGTGGAAAAGCAATGGGGTCGCTTCCAAAATTTTAAAAGTACTTTTTTTTTTTTTTTTTTTGAAACAGCATGCTTAAAAACATAGGATCTGTCCATTTTTTAAATAATTTATTTAAGTTTAATATTAAAAAAAAAAATACTTAAATCGTTGCGTTTTCATTGTTGACACTTTTGTCGTGTGACATCACAAATGATGAAATGCCATTCAATATTGCCATTCTCAGAACAAAATATTTAATTCGCATCTTTACTCACGTGTATTGGCAACGATATGGTTGATAGCAAGTGTAGAGCGCAATTTTAATTCTCTGCTTGATTATCATAACGTGGAGACGTAGTAGAAAGATGCGCCAAACTGCATCATTTGTGACGTCATAAAGATCACGCCTTGTTTGAAAATTCGGACATTTTAAAAAATTAATTTAAAAAAAACTGTTAGGAAAATGAAAGTAATTTCTGGGTCCATGTATTTTTTTTGCTCATTCTGTCCATTTCAATGACTAAAAGTAATACTTTCGACTATTTTTTAAAAAAGTCTAAAAATTTTTTTTCTCTTTATTCAAATATCTAGTAATATTGAAAGTTTTCTAGAAACATTAAAAAAGATGAACAAAATTGTATTTTTTTGAGAAAAATAATAATTCTTAGGCCTCGATTGTGCCATAACCCTAAGACAAGTATCAAATGTTAATCTCAAGAATCATGTAACTGTGTGTAAACCGTTCAACGGCTTACACACAGCAAAAATCAAATACATTTTTGAACTGTAAGAGGTAAATCACTTTGAGTAGTCGTAAATATTTATAACTATATTAGCTGTTTTTGAGTAAAAAATATTAACACCATTTTTTGACTATTATTTTAGGCAATTTATTCCAAATCATTCTGAACCATTCTTATTAAAGTGAAAAAAGTAATGGTGCTACTCATACTATACTACCAAACACCGACCGATAATGGCAAATTTTTATTGCCGTCTAAAACAAATTAGTTAGTCATAGTCTAATTGTCTCAGTATGAAGTACTTGTAAAATCAATCTGTTCAGTGCTAAAAATGAAAATTACCGTTGAGCATTGTTACAATTTTGTTTATAGTATCATTATAATCATTTAAAATGAAAGTGACTATAAATTTATTTTAAGTAAATTTGTTTAAACTGGACTGAATCAAATTAGAAAGGTAATAACCCGACGTGCAATTCAAGCGTGACTATAATAAAGATTCAGATTTTAATGCCAATAATGTAAAGAAAAGTAGCAGGTAGGCCACAAAGTTTGAAAAAGTTACATCAGCGTTTAAAATATCCTAAACATAAAACTATGAAACAGGAAAAATGGAGAAAGGTGATTAACAATTCAATTCATGCCTCCTGTTCAGTATGATAATTAAAAAATTTTGATAACAAATTAAATGACGAGTCTTCACATACATCAGATGAAGAAGTCATCATTTACACTGTTGGTAAATCAGTCATAAAAATATATCATAACTGTTAGCATTTGCTTTTAAGAAAATGAAGTTTGGTGATACACTGGAGTCTATGTAACGAGAATTGGCGTGTCAAGGTCAAAAACTTTCACACTTATATGTACAACCTTACTAACCAAGAGTATTTTTATTTTTAGTATTGTATACAGTGTGTTCTGCTTTAAGCCGTTCCTTTTTTATTTTTTAGGAAAATGTTGTTATTGTGGATGTTTATAGTTGGCAGTTACCATGCATTTAAACTTATATGTACAACCTTACTAACCAAGAGTATTTTTATTTTTAGTATTGTATACAGTGTGTTCTGCTTTAAGCCGTTCCTTTTTTTATTTTTTAGGAAAATGTTGTTATTGTGGATGTTTATAGTTGGCAGTTACCATGCATTTAAACTTATATGTACAACCTTACTAACCAAGAGTATTTTTATTTTTAGTATTGTATACAGTGTGTTCTGCTTTAAGCCGTTCCTTTTTTTATTTTTTAGGAAAATGTTGTTATTGTGGATGTTTATAGTTGGCAGTTACCATGCATTTAAACTTATATGTACAACCTTACTAACCAAGAGTATTTTTATTTTTAGTATTGTATACAGTGTGTTCTTCTTTAACCTGCAAGACCTCTATTTTCGCAACCGTTAGTGCTAGATACGTACTTCCAATTGTAAAATGTTCAAAACAAGATGCGGAGTTACGGTAGCGAAAGTTTGAAGCAAAAATTAAAATGAGCCAAAAAATACAAAATTTCAAATTTTATACGGGCCCCAGGTCGCCTTTCTTATATTAAGGGAAATTTTCTCCATTGAAAATTAATTCCAACAGTTAAAGTTTGACATTCGTATCACTAATATTCACCGAGCTAAGAAAACGCAGTATTGTGATTTACATCACTTTACACTCGCCGTCAATAACTCCTTTTTGGGGAAAATATAGCTGTTGCATTGGGGGGGGGGGGGGGTACAACATACAAGGGTTTGTGTGCATAAAGGTTGATTTTTCAAATTGTTCGAGGTTTTGTAGCGTGCCTTTGCAAATCATGGCACTACATTTGCATTTATTTTGGAATAGCAATGAAAGGTATAAATACTTAGTTTTTTTTTTTTTACTTCGACAACCTGTCATTCTTCTGAAAGGGCGATAAGTTCTAATATCATCTTTTGTAAGGTCCCTTAAAAGTTTTAAACTCGAATATCTTCTTGAGTTTTGTCGCCCGAGTTTCAAGTTTTTTTTGTGTTGGAATTAACTTTTAACGGAGATTATTTCCCTTAATATAAGTTAGGGGACCTAGTGCCCGTATAAAAAGTAAATTTTGTATTAGCAATTGAAAGCATACATCTAGGACTAACGGTTGTGAAAATAAAGGTCTTGCAGGTTAAAACGGAACACCCTGTATAATTACTTTATTATTCAGTTTTTTTTTACTTCCTTTTACAAAAAAGGAAGTATTGTATTCGCAAAAAAAATTTCACTCAAAAATCGGTCTTAATTTCCATTTTGCTTACCCCCGAATGAATGTTGAGGTTGTTTTTTTTCGACTCGATCCCACATGGATAAGTGCCTAAGAACGTATAGACACGCGAAATATCCATTTTGACCATTCCCGAGTTAATTACAACAAGTTTTCTCGTGATGTCTGTATGTAGGTATATATGTGCGTTTGTGCGTATGTATGTCGCATAATTCAAGAAATGTATGTCCTAGAAAGTTGAAATTTGGTACGTAGACTCCTTGTGGGATCTCGTTGTACACCTCTCTTTTTGGGAAGCATTCGAATACTCCAAAGAGGATCTTTTACACCTTTTTTGGGGGAAATCATTGTTAATTTCAATGCAAACTCAAGTAGTGTTACAATTTGGCAAAAACTTGGCGATATATCGCCAAACTTTCATCGCAAAGTTTTGTCGCCAACTTGGCAACAAATTTGGCGTTTTTTTTTTTCTTTTTTCTAAAATCTGGTTTCAATTTTTCCACTATTGGCAATATTTAGAGAGTTAATCGTTAAATCACATTAAAATTTCCAATATTGGGAAATTTAATCTGAATGAATCGGGTTTTTTTTTTTTTTTTGGTTTCGGTTAGCAACAAACTTGGGGTGAAAATATGTTAAGTGTTTCTTTGCTTACTCCAAGTCCAATGCACTATTATCATTAAATTAGTGTAAAAGGAAGTCATGTAATGCACACATCAACTCGTTTATTTTAAATGATGGAGGTATTTGTAACAGCATTTTCACTCATTTGTTCATAGAACTCAAGCAAACAATAGAGCACTCCAAGTCTACTAACTTTTACAAGCATAGTTTAGTTCATACGTTCTACAATTTCTCTGCATTATTGGACTTCAGGACAAAATTTTGATTTTTGTTCCAGTAGAAAAATAATAAATGTTAATTGACAGTGAAGATCTTGATTTTTGAAATCTTGTAATAGTTGGAATTAGTCTCATTCTCGTAATATCGTGGTAATGTATTTTTTTTTCTTTTTTTTCAGATTAAAATTAGTAAATGTTCTTTGACAGCGCAGATCCTGATTTTTGGAATCTTGTAATAGTTAGAATCAGTCTCATTCTCGTGTTAATGTTTTTTTTTCCAGAACTGCATTTTTTTTCCTGATTTTCGAAAACATGTTTCACAATCTCTGCCATTGCTTTTCTAGTAAAAGATACTATCTTTTTTTTCTTGGTTTTTATTGAATGTTGTCATTTCATGTTCTGTGCTGTATAGGATGCCTTCCATTTTGTGACACTCTGCTCCGTGGTTGTCTGATTGCTTGTTTTATTCCCTTGTCCCGTAATCCCATTGAAATATTCTAATTTATGCAACAAATGTGCCATACATCTAGATCTTTTGGTTTCAGTTTTAAATAACATTTTTTTTTTTTTTTTTTTTTTTTTTTTTTTTTGTGAGTTGGACACTTTTTGTGCTAATAAAGTTACTTCATTGCAGACTAAAACACTTTGTCGGCACTTTTCAACGCATTTATATTTTAGCACAAATCAATTTTGAACATTTTCCATTTTTAAACTAAAGGAGAGTAAATAAGTTCTCTTTCTGTTTATGAAACAATGACATTGTATAAAATTTCTAATTCTCTACAGTAAGTTCCCTAGTTTTCTTTAAGCAATTTTGTCACTATCAAAACACTGAACTGTTTCATATTGCGAGAACACAAACAAAATGTTATTGGTAAGTCTTATTGTATTCGTAGCAGTAAATGTTAGGGCCCAATTCCTAATTGAATGTTACTAACTAAAATCACTTCTTTGAGATAATTCACAGTGTAATGTTTCAAGTTCAAATGAAATCTTCCAAACCATTATTAGTCCTGTAATCCTTATTACATAATTATATGATGCTTTCCCATTCATAATGTAAATGGCAATTCAATCTTAGGAATATATTTGTTCACCATGAGCAAGAGGAGGGAAAATAATTTCGCTCTGTTAACTTAAACTGCGTTGAAATGAAGACTTAAACAATTTCTTTTGTTAAAATAGAAGTGAGAAAAACCAGTTGGATTTGACAGTCACTTGCGGGTATAATTGTTGGTTTTATGCAGAGTTCAACTCGGCCAGGGCCATACGTCTTGTTATCTGTGTTATTATACACTGGTAGGATAAAAGTGAGTAGATTAAAAGACAAATAACAGCAGTAAAAGTCTATTTATCATAATTTAATAGAAAAAAATTTAATGACAAATTATTCTTAAAAAGCATAGCATTGATGTCTTAAAAAAGTATTTCGAAGTTTTGAACAAAAATCAGTAAGCATGAACTTTTCCGTGAGGGCTAGTACTGATTAGGTTTTTAAGGGAGTTGGTAAGCTTTGGCTCTTTGAAATCACGAGTTAAAAAGACGTTTGTCCGAAAGATAATTTAAAACAAGTTTGAGCATGTATTATTATACAAAAAATTATTTTAAGAACTTTAAACTATTCCAATTAATAATCGATGACATAAATCAGTGACAAACACGCATTCTTTTACCTGCATTTTATGTTTTGCTTTGTTAGAGGTTTAGTTTATAAAGCTTTAAGCTTGTCTAAGCTTTATGATTGCAACCGAGAACTGTTGTGAATCGTATTTGCTCCCGCATCAACTCTAGCCCATAATTACTAGTTGCAGTCGCGATAATGACCATCTCTGCATGAATTTGAATCTGCGTTACTATTTGTGCAATTGCACAGTTATATGCTCCTATAATTTACTGGAGCCCGTCGTTTGAGTTTCTACAATATTAGGACAAGGACTGATTTGAATATAGCGTTATATCGATGCATTACGGAACAGATACATTTCGAAAAAAAAATGGGTAAATGTTCATACTGTAATTTGAAGATTTTATGTTTACTTTTACAGAAAAACATAATGTTTCTTTGCTTTTAATATTTTCATGATTCAGTTACAATCAACACTTTATTTCGTTTGATAGTTTAGAGATTTTGACTTCTGCAACCATTAAATTACACAAAATCATATTTATCTTTAAAATGAATGTTTATTATTTTTAACACCTACTCGCGCATCCACGCACGCACACAAAGAGAGATAGAAATGAAGAGAAATAAACATACATATAGATAGATAAACAGATGGCAATATACTGTCTGACACGGTTTGTATGGAAAGGCAAAAATCCGGTTTACAAGCAGAAATGGGGCGCATCGATTAGTTTTTACGGATGTGAGCTTTTGATATGTATGTTAGCCTCACGCAACATAATATTTTTACTTTTCCCCCCTCATTCAGATAGACTTGCCTTAACTGGACGTTTGCCAAATCCATACAATCCGTGGTTGGACCAGTAGACTGATATACAGAGTGTTCCATTTCAACCTGCAAGACCTCTATTTACGCAACCGTTAGCCGTAGATGCATATTTCCAATTGCAAAGTGTAAAGCGAAAACAAAACGGGTCAAAAAATATAATATTTAACATTTTTATGCGTGTCCTAGGTCCCCTAACTTATGTTTAGAGAAATAATCTCTGTTAAAAAATATTACTAACACAAAAAAAATTGATGATTGTGCGACGAAACCTCAAAGAGATATTCAAAGTTTTAAGGGACCATAATGAAGATAAGATTGAAACTTATAGCCGTTTCAGAAGAATGACACATTATCGAAGTAAATGAAAAAACAAAGCATTCACATTTTTCTTTGCTATTCAAAACTAAATTCAGATGTTACGTCATGATATACGCAAACATATACTACAAAACCTCAAACAATTTGAAAAAACCACTCTATTCACACGCATAATTTTAAACACTTGTTAACCGCAGTATTTTTCCCCCAAGAGGTGTTATTGACGGCGAGTGTAATGTGGTGTGAGTCACAAATTGCTGCGTTTCATATGCCGATGAATATTGATCGTACTACTGTCAAGCGTTTTGTGTTGGAATTATTTTTCAATGGAGATTATTTCTCTAAATATAAGTTAGGGGACTTAGGGCACGTATAAAAAGTAAAATTTTGTATTTTCTGTCATCTTGATTAAGAAATGAAGTAAATCAATTTATTTCTAAAACTCATAAAAACGAAACAAAAAGCGTATGTACGAGTACATCATGAGAACATGTATGCCGTGATATTTTAAAACAAAAAAAAATTGCAGAGTATTTAGTTTAAGAAAGATCATTTTTTCAACCCGAAAAAGTTCGGGACGGGCCCCTAGTATCTAATATTTTATTAAATATTTTTAAATATATATTCGTAATTATCAAAGTGGATCAAATTATTTCTGCTCTTAATAAGAGGTTCAACACTAATTTCAAAACGGTATGCTGCCTTAAGTTTTACAATATATTGTTTAGGAAAAAAAATGATACTTAAGGTTCACCTTTACCATCAGATAAATTTGCTATACTTAGAGCTACTACGAGGGCAAATCAAAAAGTCTTTGCGCCTATTTTTTTCAGTCGAAATACGGCTGTGAATACAAACTGAACATATACATTTCCAGCAGTGAACGTTCCTTGAACCGTACCAGCCGTATCTGCCTTTTGTTCCAATGAGCGGTGCTGCTATCAGTCATTTAAGATGGCGGCTGTTCCTCAGAAGTCCACAGCTTATGAGCAGCAAAGTGTTATTCGTTTTGTATGGAGCAAGGGGCATACCATAGCAACTCACAAGAAAAGGGACCCCGCGTACGAAGAAAAGTGTCTCTCTTTCAGGTGGACAATGTGGTTATCCTCCACGTCAATGCAAGGCCACATGTATCAGTCCAAACCATCGCTAAGCTCCAGTCATTTCACTGGGAGAATCTGGAACATACCTAACAGTCCAGACCTTGCCCTAAGTGATTTTCACGTTTTTCGTCCACTGAAGAAGTTTCTGGCAGTACAGATATTCACATGTGACAAAGAACCCAAGAACGCGGTTCGACGGTGGTTCCACGGGCAGCCGGAAGAATTCTACCACAGGGGGATCTCTAAGTTAGCGCTGCGATGGGACAAGTGTTTGAACAGGTGTGGTGACTATGTGGAGAAATAATGTAAGGTACGTAGTACACTACGTATATTTGTAAATACCTATATGTACCTGTTTTTGGCGAACAAAAAATAGACGCAACGATTTTTTGATTTGCCCTCGTACATCATTATGCTTATCTGCACAAATGTATAGAATCTCTAAGTTTCATCTAATGAGTTATCTTCAACACATTATCAACTCAAATTCTTGGAAACAGTTCAATAATTTTGCATAGAAGGAATAACATTCAAAAAAAAATGTCTGGCTTAATTATTGATTCCGAAACATGACCGGTTACAGCAATTAAACGCAACTCCGGAACTTGACTATAATAATGCCAGTGACACATAATATGTGTTTCAAATTTCAATAATAAGCTAATTATCACTGTTTATGCTTCACAAAGCATTCCACTAACTATCATGAATATGCCTTAAAAGCATGTATACCCACGTATAAATCGAAGTTGATAATGACCAGTTGCATTCACGGTAATGACTATCTGTGTGTGTTCAATTTAGCGTTGTAATTTCACCATATTTTACTATCGTAAACAGCTTTTATTTGGTAGTATTAAACATTGTGTGAATATCCTTTCTACTTACACAGGTTTCGAAACAACTGTTTTAGCAAACAATGAAAAGCAAACGATAAAATACTTCACCATGCAACAAACTGACCGACGCATTTTGATTTTAAGGTTTGGTTTTAAATCACGATTTCTTTTAATTGTGTAAAAAATGATAATTCATAGTTCGCGAAAAGCGATGCATAGTTTTTAAGAATTAATAAAAAAGTTTGTAAAAAATATCAATATAGAAAAACATTTGCGGAATAGTATTATTAAAAAAAAAAGTACCGTTAAAGTTATGATATAAAAAGAAAATATATTTATTTTAAATTAGACAAAATGAAAATGGAAAACATATTACAAATAAACTGATTTAAATATTTTTGGTAACATACTTTTTTTTTAGTGAGATAAGATTTAATGACAAATCAAATATAATTACTGCATCTAAGCGCCTAAAACTAAAAAAATATTAGAGAATAAAGAGCAGTAAAATATCTGCCCCCCCCCCCCAGAGCAAAGAAAGAATGGATATAAAGAAAGAAAGCAAGAAAAGGAAAGTTATGTTAGAAAGTAATACTTACACTAAAGACAAACATTCTGGCGGTACCATTTTTAACCATAAACTTTTTATCACGAACACAAAAGTTTATCCTTCATGAACTTAATCTAGCACAGTGACAATGAATAACGAGAATCGCTATCTACTTATTACAAGGCGAAAAAGATAAATTATTGCCAGAGAATATTAAATAAAAAGCACTGAGCTGAGCAATATTGATTGCATATCAACTAATATTACTACTGTAATAACTGTAATAATCACTCAGCATTGTCTTCCCTATAAATTTCGTCAGAATGAATGCACAAAAAGATGAAAAACCAATCAAACTGTCTAGGATATTCCCTTTTTTTGGGGAAGGGGGTTGCTTAAAGAGATTAAATATGCTATTCCAGACTAAACAATGAAAGTAATCGTGCCATCATTTAAACCAACATAAAGATGAACTCAATTGAATGGAATTCACTCCCAATCTTCTCTTAATTTCCCTAAATTCACCTTCAGACGTTACGTCACACACATAAAACAACATTAAAAACATTATCACATAAATTATCAAATATATTATCTTACTAAGTATTGTTGATGATAAAATAATTTGAAAAAGGAAAGCAGAAGAATAAAACTTATTAACTAAAACATCACTTTAGTTTTTGATGTATTTATAAAACATTATAAAATGAAAGCACAATAATCCTCATATAAATAATAGCCGAACATCGAGTAACCCGCGTGTTTCAATAATGAAACTCGAGCGAAGGCATGATAACTTGATAATATGTTTTGGTAATTTGGTTTGGTACATGTAGGCAAAGGCTTAATTATGAAAAGACTGAACTCGTTCCGGGAACTTAACAGTTTTACTGGTAAGACTGTCATTTCAGGGGACTGAAGAAACGAAAAAATGGTCAACAATTAATGCTACTTACTGGAGTTTATGGTTCATCTACTGGAGTTAGGCTTACAATTTCAACTATCAAAATATTACCAAACAGGCAATGGCTTCGTTCAAATGTAGAAACGATTTTCAGCCGTCATAACTTGACGGGCGATTTTCTAGTGTAAGAACTAATTAAATAAATTATCACATACTAGCAGTACCTGCACGGCGATGCCCGTGCTAAACAGTTAAAGGAAGTCCGTTGAACAAAAGAAAATCCACTCCCCGTCCCCCTTCTGATGTAAATAGATCATTTTCCTTCAAATAAATGCATACACACATTTTCGAAAGCCCTATTAAAGTATCTTTGGAATTTAAAAATATTTGCCGAAACACATAACTATATTAATGGTAGCTTTAAAACTCAAAATAATCCTTCAACTACAGAGTTCATAGCTTAATAGGCCAAGCAACCACGCTACCGTAACCCTGCTCATTAGCGAGTGAGGCAGTTTTCCCCTGCAATTTAAAGTGTTACGCCACATAAACAATGCTATAATGAAAACGTTATAAAGAAAAATCACAACTGAATAATCCGACAACCCAAATTATTAACTTAGAAAAGTAACTGTCTTCAACTATAAGAATAAAAACAAACGTTGAAGAAATAAGGAAAACAAAACCCAGTAGGAAGATCCTACAAAATCAAATTATGTACTTGATTATCGAAAAAAAAAGACATTCAAAAATCTGTTTGCTGATCACTACAGCGTAGCATGGACATAATTCCTCGCAGTATCGACACTGTCGGCCAGCCCTTTCGAACAGATCTGCGTTTCAAGCATTTTATATATTAATATAAATTTTCCCTTTTTCATATCATTTATTATTGCTGCCCCACTCCAATTAGACATAGCGTGATGTTATATAGCCTATTGCCTTCTTCAATGAATTGACTATTCAACAAAAAAAGAATTTTTCAATTAGAATCAGTAGTTCCTGAGATTAGCGCGTCCAAACAAACAAACTCTACTGCTTTATAGTATTAGCATAGATATTTTCTAACTGTGTAATGTTATTGGTAAAACAATGTTTAAAAAAATCCCAAGAATATAAGAATTAATCCAATTATCAAAGATACTCTCTGAGTAATGTTGTTTACAAAATAACATTATAAAATGAATGTAAATGCATATTAGTTTTAATCAATTAAATCAATATATATTACTGCATAATTTGGATGATAAAATAATTTCATAAAACGAATGCACACAAATCATAAAAACTAATTAAATAAAATATCGAATATATTTTCTTATTAAGTAATGTTGTTGATAAAATAATATTAATAAATAAATGTAAATAAATATGAGTTTTTATCAATTAAAGCATGATCTCTTTTTGGAAAATTTTGATGATAAAACAATTTTATAACATGAATGCACAAAAAAAAAAAAAAAAAAAAAAAAACTGTGACCTACTTAACCCAATCAACTCTAATTTGAATTCTGAAACTTTGAATTCAAATTATGTTTTTCACAATCACGAGTTGCGACAAGACCCTACTCATTAGAGTTGGGTCATTCCATAGTGACTAACGTAACATCCGCAGCTGATTTTCAAACTCTTTCTACTTACACCGGGAGTAAAAATTAATGTATTTTGGTTTAATATGCAGATTTAAAATGTACAAGGTGACTATTTTTCATTTCCACCAAGAATTTGAAGCAAAATAAGCGCTGGCAGGTGTTTTTTAACCAAAAAAGGCATTGTGACTAACGTAACATTTTTGCAACCCTGAGAAACAATGCTTATGTTACGAGGCAAATTTTTCTGAAACTTACGCAGGCATTTAAAATTGCCCGATATATTTGTAAGAGGTAAACAATCTATTTTTAAAAATGTACTACAGATTTGTTACAGATGAATCTTTTTTGGCCCTTAGTGGTACTTTTACGAAAAACTGTGTGTGACTAACGTAACGTGACTAACGTAACCATCGAATAACAAACAATGAATGCATATAAAAAACTTTTCATAATTGATTTGTTGCTCTTATATTACTTTTACACTTTTTAGGAACCTTCTTTGTGTTGCATTATGGTTCTTTCTTTACTTTTTTTTCTATAATAGTGTAAGAAATTTAATGGAAGGATTCAATTCAATTAACTCAGTTTAAATGTGCGAAAAAGATAAACAAATAAAAAAAATTGCTTTTACAAACTGTATAACATCATTATTGGGCTAATTAAATCCTAAATATCTCTCTTTTTAAAAAATTAACTATATGCAAATTGACAGTTTCACCGAATTCTAGTATTCTGCCGATATACTAGTTATCGTCATAAGAAACTCCGCAGTACTTTTCAATGACATATTATTTTTTAAGGTTTACTGATTCATCGAACGAATAGTGTTCTGCATGCTTTTGAATTAAAATGTAATATTGAAAAAATTATATTCGAACGTTTTTGCAGAATGCATTTTAATTCCAGATATCACCGCAAATATTTGAATTTCTAAATGGTCATTCTTGCGTTTTCTGAAATATACGGCAGCGCTTATTGTCACTGTATCATGTAACATCTTCAAATGTTTTCCAACGAGCAGCCATTACTTCATTTTAATAATAGGTGGACATGTATTTTCTAAAAAAAAAGAGACGTTCTTCTTTGTTAAGATTGTATTTCTATTAACTTAATTCTTAAGCTTGGATTCTTGTGTTGAATGCACATTCACCAGAGTACTCAATTTGCTTTACTCACCTTTTTTCTTTTTTAATAATTCTTTAAATTGGAAGTATCTTTATAAAGACCTTTAAAAAGTATTTTTTTAAGTAAACAGAAGTTCTATACAATGTAATTTTACTGGTATTTTTCACCCTTTATATTTTTAATCAATATAGAATGCATGTATATTCAAAATTGTACATGAAAATGTACATTAAATTAAATAAGTTTAAATGTTAGCAGTCATTTTTAAAATGTTACGTTAGTCACATGCAAACTGTTACGTTAGTCACAGCTCAAATGTTACGTTAGTCACACTAATTATTTTATATCTACTGATACTGAAATAAATATTTTGCACTTTTTAAGAAGATATGATACAGATGTAAGAAAATAAAAAGTGCTGTTTGGTTCAATCATCTGGTTTAGTTTTTAAGCAGAAAATAGTACATTTTCGTGACTAACGTAACGTAAATATTTTCAGTGAAATAACCAAACTTATTAAAGTACTTATCTTATAATGTATGCAAAAATAACAGTCAATTTAATTGGGTCAACATCTAATCATTTAGAATAAACATAGTTCTTTTAAAAATTTGCAAAAAAAAATTTTACATTACACAAGAAAACGTAGACGCATGTTTTTTGCACATGCTAAGCCTTTTCTACAACCTCGCACGTTTAAAGCCAGATGAAAAATACCGAATGAAATTTTTGCAAACTGTTACTGGATTTATGTACTAGAAAGTATGCTGAATGAAATGATAGGTCACAATTAAGGCTTTGGGGAAAAAAAATTCTGAGGTTGAGGTTGACATTTCTATGGAATGACCCAGTTATTGTTTCTAGAAACGGCTCTCTCCCCCTCTCCCAAGCATAATCCCTCCTCCTAGGTAGTTACGTGTGTATAGTTGAGTGTGTGTGTGTGTGTGTGTGTGTGTGTGTGTGTGTGTGTGTGTGTGTAGGCTTACGTGCGTACACGTAGGCGTGTGTATGTGTGTAAAGGCGCGCGCGCGCGTGTGAGTGTGTATGTGTATGAGCATGCGTGTGTAGGACATGAACGTCACCACGCAGCAGAAGTGTATTCCGGGAAATAGTGCTCAGGACCAGAGGATCTGTCGTGGGCGGTGGTGCTGCAGAGGCGCCTGGTCCAAGCTGAAAATGGAACCACAACATCAAGGACTGTCAAGTGAGAACAATAAGCAATCGTGATTGCTCAAAAAAAAAAAAAAAAAAAAAAAAGAACTAATCAAACATACTATCAAAGAAATTCTTTCACTGAGAAAAGTGGTTGATAAAAGAGCACTTTAAAATGAATGCAAGTTTTAGTCAATGAACTGCATAGTTTTGGTGATAAAGCAATTTAATAAAATGAACGCACAAAAAAGATAAGAACTTGTCAAGCATTGTATCAAACACATTCTCTCACTGAGTAATGTTGTTAATAAAAGTACACTATAAAATGAATGTTAATTAATATGAGTTATAATCAGTTAAATCATTATCTCTTACTGTATAATTTTGATGAAAAAACAATTTTGTACAATGATTGCACAAAAATGATAAGAACTAATCAAACATACTATCAAAGACATTCTCTCACTGAGTTAAATTGTTGATAAAAGAAGATTATGAAATAAATGTAATAGATTACAAGTTTTAATCAATTAAACCATTATCTCTTCTGGATCACTTTGATGATAAAACAATTTCATAAAATGAATGCACAAAAAAGGTAAGAACTAATCAAATATACGGTCAAAGCCATTCTCTCACTGAGTAATGTTGTTGATAAGAGAGCAGTAAAAAATAAATGCGAGTTTTAATCAAAACAAATCATAATTTCTTTCTATATAATTTTGATGAAAAAAAAAACATTTTCATAAAATGATTAGCCAAAAAAGATGAGAACTTATCAAATATCCTATCAAAGACATTCTCTCACTAAGTAATGTTGTTGCTAAAAGAACATTGCATAATGAATGTAAAATATGAGTTTTAGTCAATTAAGGCATTATCTCTTACTGGATAACTTTGATGATAAAACAATTTCATGAAATGAATGCACAAAAAAAGATAAGAACTACTCAAATACACTATCAGAAATGTTCTCTCACTGAGTAATGTTGTTAATAAAAGTAAACAATAAAATGAATGCAAATTAATATGAGTTGTAATCAGTTAAATCATTATCTCCTTTTATATAATTTTGATGAGAAAACACTTTTATACAATGATTGCACAAAAATGATAAGAACTAATCAAACATACTATCAAAGACATTCTCTCACTGATTTAAGTTGTTGATAAAGGAAGATTATGAAATGAATGTATTTGAATACGAGATTTAATCCATTAAATCATTACCTCTTATTGGATCGTTTTGATGATAAAACAATTCCATAAAAATGAATGCACAAAAAAGGTAAGAACTAATCAAATATACAGTCAAAGACATTCTCTCCCTGAGTAATGTTGTTGATAAGAGAGCAGTAAAAAAATATTCGCGTTTATCAAAACAAATCATAATCTCTTTCTATATAATTTTGATGAAAAAAAAACAATTTCATAAAATGTTTGCACAAAAAAAGATAAGAACTTATTAAATATCCTATCAACGACATTCTCTCACTAAGTAATGTTGTTGCTGAAAGATCATTACATAAAAAAACGTAAATGAATATGAGTTTTAGTCAATTAAAGCATTATCTCTTACTGGATAACTTTTATGATCAAACAATTTCATAAAATGAATGCACAAAAAAGATAAGAACTAATCAAACATACTATCAAAGACATTCTCTCACTGAGTAATATTGCTGATAAAATCTCAATGTAAAATGAATGAAGATATGAGTTTTAATCAACTAAATATTTATGTCGCACTTCCTAATTTTGATGATAAAACAATTTCATACGATGCTTACTCCGAAAAGATAACTAATCAAAAATCTTAACAAAGAGATCCTTTCACTGAGTAAAGTTTTTGATAAGAGAGCTCTATAAAAAAAAGAATTTTTATCAGCAAAATCATTACCTTTTGCTATATTATTTTCATGAAAAAAAAATATTTCATATGATTGCAGAAAAAAGATAAGAACTACGCAAATATATTATCAAAGATTTTATTTCACAGAGTAATCTTGTTGATAAAAGAATATTATATAATGAATATAAATGAATATTATTTTAAATGATTAAAGCATTATCTCTTATTAGAGAACATTGATGATAAAACAATTTCATGAAATGAATACACAAAAAAGATAAGAACTACTCAAATATACTATCAGAAACATTCTCCCACTGAGTAATGTTGTTGCTAAAACGGAAGATGCTGCTTACAAGACTAAACCATGAGAGTAATCACCGGCATCATTTGTACCAACTATTGCCAAACATGAATTCACTTGGATGGAATTCTCTCCCAATCTTCTCTTAATTCCGCGAAATTCAGCTTCATACAACATATCAGCGGAGCTTTAGGGGATTCTAAAATTCCAGCAGGCGGGAAATGAGATCGAACCGAATGTGCGAGCAAGCATTTGATTTGTAGCTTTACGGGATCTGATTTGGAATAAATTACTTAAGTAGAATGGACTTATTCGCGAGAATATAACAGACAATGCATCTTAGAGATATCATGTGATGGAGTTGTTATTAAGGGTATAAATCATGTGTTCGGCTTCGATTTTATGTATTGTAGTAGTTATTACACGGCTTAGACGTAAAGAACTGTTTAAATGTAACTACTTATTAGTGATTTAGTTATGTACCAAATATTCAGCTTTAACAGAACTAGAATCTAAACAATTTCAACATTTTTTGAGAGGAAAATTACAAAATAATAAGATATGGTAGAATAAGATATTAAAATTTAAAAGTTATGCAAACAGATGTTTCTTAGCTTCTAAAATAATCAGATTCATATTTAAACGAGCGAATTACGCGTATAAAATTAATCTTTCTCCTCTCAATCAAGTAAAACCGTTTTAACTGGCGACTTACCAATTCCAGTGCTAAACGTTTTTTCTGTAACCCCTTGTCAAAAAAGAAATTATATTATAGTTAAAAAATAGTTTAAAATAATGTTTTTTAACTATTATAGTTTATTAAAGTAAGGTAGACTAACCATAAAATAAGTAGGGGAATTTAGAGGGCAAAGTGAAATAGTCAAGATAAGTTATAACAATATTTAAAACTTCTTTTTTTCAAAATTAACACGTTGGAATTTTGTTCTGAAAATTGCGGTACATAAAGAAATGATAATATACAGGTAGTTATCCAAATAATGGAAACACTCTGTGACAATTGTGTTGGGAACCGCTACTCTGCCGTAAATGTTCTATTAATAAAGGTGTCTTTTGACTGTAATCACTCACACTGGGGAATCCAGATCGTGATTGAGTTCTGTGGTCGTCTTTTGCTGCTGTTGTTCACTTTTTGAACCTTACAACCCGCTTCAATATCCATCGGTCTCTTTCACTAAGCTTCTCTTTCGCCCACTATTTTGCTTTGCCGAGCTTGTCTTACTGCGCTGCGTGAATGCAGTCATGCCTTTAGATACTGTACCTCTAGAAACGCCAAAACGTTGAGATGTTTCTGTTACACTTGCTCCAGCTAGACGCGCTGCAACAATTTGGACTCTTTTAAAATTTGAGGGGTCCGACATTTTTTGCGCTTGAAAAAAAATCCAAAAATTCCAGAACTTCAATTAAACCACCATATACTACCAGAACATGTATATTGCTATTGATAAAAAAAACATATCTAGTTATCTAGTTTTATTCTTTATTACCTACGAAACACATTCAAAAATGTCACTTTTATTCACAGGTGTTTCCACTATTTTGATAACTACTTGTACATAGGTTTTTCTTTCTTTTTTTTTTTTTTTTCAGTCTTCGTTTTAACAGCAGGAAAGCCAGGTGGGCAGCAAATGGCTGATTTGCGTACTAGCATACTGCACATACCCCTGTCCAAACACTCAGTGACTGTCGAGTCCAATCTGCCTTTTCCTGTTGGGCACAGACACGAAAACATGACTGTCTCTATCGTGTCTCCCACCAAATGTGAATGAATTGAGAAGTGTTATTTGTTTCTTGAAAGCAGAAGGTAACAGAGTAGCGGAAATTCATCGAAGAATAAGTCGTGTATATGGAGACAACTTAATAATTGCTGGTGTTGTTCGTAAGTGGTGCCGAAAATTTAAAGAGGGCAGAACTAATCTGCATGATGGAGGGAAAACCCTCAACAACCGTAAGATTATGGCAACTGTCTTTTGGGACCAAAAGACAAAGGTGTGTGACTACTAGAGTTTGTGCAGCAGGAAACAACAATTACGACAGATTCTTAGTGTGAAACGTTGAAACGCTTACGGAGAGGTATTCAAAACAAACAAAGAGACACGCTGACTTCAGGAATTGTTCTGATTCATGATAATGCTTGTCCTCACTAAGCACGTCTAACCCAACAGTTCCTTCAGAAATTTCATTGGGACATTTTTGGACACCCATCATATAGTCCCGACCTAGCGCCGAGTGACTTTCATCTTTTCCCTGAACTGAAGCAGTGGCTTGGTGGGAAGCGCTTCCAAACTGACATGGGACTCAAAAACACCATCAAAAATCACTTTCAATCATTGGCGGCAGCGTTCTATGAGGAGGGTCTTGAAAAGCTTGACCACAGGTGCGATAAATGCCTAAATCGTCAAGGTGATTATGTGGAGAAATAATATGCATTTTACCTTACTTTTTACAGTAATTTTTTTTTATATATTCACGAGTTTCTTCAAAGCCAAATGGAGCTTGAAAAAAAAAAAAAAACCTCGTATTTCATAGTAAAACTTGCATTGAAGCAGTGTTTTTAATTTTCGGCTATTAATTTGCTCCTCCAAAAAAAGGTGGACATTTTTCATTTCTTTGTTTCATGGGTCAAAGAGAAAAATAAAATAATTTTTTTAATGATATATTTTCTATTTGGTTCTAAAAAATATTTTTGATCAAATAAATAAATAAATAAAAGAATAAATAGAATAAATAAATAAACAAGAAGTTCCGTCTAGAACTAGACGAGCCTACTTTCCCGTATACCCATACTACTTTCTAGTACCTGATCAATATTCTCAAAAATAGCTAAAATCGCAAATTTTTTCAAACATATTTTTTTAAATATTTTAAGCTGATTTCTAGGAATAAAATATTCCTTACTTTTCTTCAAAAAAACGAACAAATAAAATAGCAGCACCTTTTAAACAAAGCAGCTAATACACTTCTTACCGTTAAAAAAAAATTTTTAACAGCTTTCAGAACGAAAAAATAATAATAATAAGTTCATTAAAATAAATACAGCATATAAAAAAAATCGTTTCTTTTTCCCTTGTTGCCAAAAATAATTTTTTAAACGAATTAATGCACTTACCAAAATAAAAAAAAAACAATAAAATGTCAACTTAAAGAAATAATTTTCATTGTCAAAAAAAAAAAAAAAATCGTCTGCGCATATTTTTCGAGTTTATTCACCGAAAACTAAATACCTAAATTAAAACTTTAGCGTGAAAATAAAAACAAATCATATCAACAATAATTATTTCACAGTTAAAACCACAGCAGCGAAGTCGGAGTCGGAGTCGATCTCATTTTGGGATAAAAGAGTCGGAGTCGAATATCCAAGAATCGGAGTCAGTCATTTGTCCTCCGTGTATAAATGTTTTCCAAAGCTACGAAGTCAGAGTCGAAGTCGGGGAGTCGGGGTCCGATTAATTGTCGGGAACAGGAGTCAGAGTCGGTGTTAGGTGCCCCTAAATTCTCGGAGTCGGAGTCGGGAGTAGATCGTCAAGAGCTATTTCCAACAAAGCTTGTTTGAAGTAAATCCGCCTTTAAGTCCGGAATCTATATTGACTTTCAGTTTTCCCTTAAGCGCTAATGTTAAGAGATTTGAACTGTTCAAAATTGAACGAAAACTTGTTCAAATCAAAAATATATTTTCGATACATGTTTTTTATCAAAAGTTTTTCCCTACAAAGTTTGTTTGAAGCCACTTCGCTTCTAAGTTCAAGATTTATTTTTGATTTGAATTTCCCCGTAGGCGCTAATGTTAAGTTTTTTTGAACTGTTCAAAATTGAACGAAAAACTGTTCAAATCAAAAAATGAATGATGGGAATGAGATGTCCTCGCCGAGATCTTTCTAACAAAAAAAAATTTGTTCGAATCGGACTATTCATTCAAAAGTTATTAGGGGAGGACAGACAGACAGACCGACAGACAGACAGACCGACAGACATTTTTCCCCATCTCAATACCCTACTTTCCAATTTTTAAATTTCAATATTTATCTAACTATTTTATTTAATTTTGACTTTTTTTTTCGGGATATTTTTAAGATGTAAGCCTTCTTTCATGCTTTTTTCTTTCTCTGATTTTTACTGGGAAAGTAGGCTAATAAAAATGAAACGAAAAAAATAACGAATAACTAAATAAATATATAAGTTAGTAAAATTGTAATTAAATAAGAAAATAAGTTAATGCAGGAATAAATAAGCGAATTATTAAATGAAGGAATGTAAATGAAATAATTAATAAAGCAATACGTAAGTGAATTGATAGAAAAAAAAATGAATAAGTAAATGAAATGAACTATTTTGCTTTGCCCCATCCACTTTGCCCCGCATGCATTTGAGTAACTGTACAAAGCATTTAAAATGCAAATAAGCTTAATATTAAACAAATAAATACTGCACCGAATATTAGTAGGTATCAATGTTTAAAATGTTAAGAACAAGAACTTTATCATTTAATATTAACAAACATAATGGGGTGGTTTCCTTCAGTCAAAAGTAGAACTTTTAGTCACTGAAATTGATAAAATAAGCCAAAAAAAAATAACATGGAACCAGAAAATGATTCCATTTTCTAACAGTTATTTTTTAATTAGTTTTTTAAAGTGTCCTACTTTTTTAAACAAGGCGTAGTCTTGATGACGTCACAAATGATGCTCTTTGGCGCATCTTTCTAGCATTTCCACGTTAATCAAGAAGCAAATTAAAATTGCGGTCTACGCTTGCTATCAACCATATCGTTGCCAATACACGTGAGTAAAGATGCGAATTAAGTATTTTGTTCTGTGAATGGCAACACTGAATGGCATGTCATCATTTGTGACGTCACACGACAGAAGTGTAAACAATAAAAGCGCACCGATTTAAATATTTTTTTTTAAAAATTAAACTTAAACAAATTATTTAAAAAATGGTCAGATCCAATGTTTTTAAGCATGCTCTTTCAGAAAAAAATACTTTTAAAATTTTGGAAACGACCCTATTTTTGATTTGCAACAAAATATTACAATATGCGTATCCGTTTTTAAGAATGACTTTTTGTTCTTGGAAATGACATTTTGTGTAAAAAAATGTTCAATCAGTCGCTTAAAATATATTTTCACTACGTGATATCTTGATATTAATTTTTTTAAATCGCTCTCCTGAAAAATCACGTTTTTCTGAGGTAAATTGTTATTGAAAGAAGCGAGCGATGTGTCCTAAAACAATACTGAACCTTGCATTCCCTTCCATGATCCTCGCTGCTTATCTTCGCATTTGAACTGCTCGTTTGCAGTTAAATTCAATGTCCTCGCCAATTTATCTGGATTAGGAACCTACTTGTCTGCACAAGAGTATATCATAGCGATTTCCTGTTGTAGCAGAGGTGCTAAGAGATGTGCTTCGGCACTTGCAAATGGAATGCAATAGGAAATGGAGATTGCAGGATTCAGAAGCTGTCCTTGATTTGATTAGATTAAAGTAGCTAAGCTAAAAATGTTGTGGTTTACAGATTGATTTCGAACGAGTTGTAGCGTCCGGTAATACGTTCAGAAAACTACTTATAATCTAGTAGCAAAAATTATATACAGTGCTGGCCAAATTATTAGACTAAGACTGTTTTAAAAGCAAATCCTTTATTGATTTCATAACTATAGACACATTAGCGAACAGTGAAATAATTATCTAATATTTAGTATGCATTCCCTTGTTCTTGATGAGCATTTTAAGTCTTTTTGGCATACTTTTCACAAGGTTTACACCATTTCTTAACTTTTTAAAAAAGGAGGTAAAAAATTGTTTATACTCACTATTATATATACTCACATACACATATTCACTAATTGCCTAAAACTAACTTTAAATATAACAGAACACAATAACAAAAAGAACTAGTGAACTGTTTAAGCTGATTGAGGTTATGTTCCTGTTAGGTAGATAAACAAAGAACATAAACAAAGCAGACAGTGTTGCCACCTGCAAAAATTAAATTATGCTACAGTATGTACTGTACTTTAAAAGTAAAATAAATAACATTTCAGTACAAATAGTGTACAAAAAACAAAAATAAAATCCCTCTTTAGTCTAATAATTTGGCCAGCACTGTAACTGTCTGTCATTTTCCTTTTGAAGTCTGATCGAATAACTAGGAATAGGAATGTTACAATATCTGCCATTATTTTAGAGCTTAGCTAACAAGTAACGAATCTTTTGGATTATTTTTAAGATAAAATGGCATGCACGGTTCGAAAAATGTGAGTGTAGTAAAACTTCCTTACAAAATATACTTTCTTTTCAAAATATACTTTTGTTTCTATTCTAGAAAAAAATATTTTGTGTCCTATTGTTCCTTTTTTGCGAGAACTTGATAATTGTTTTATTAGGCTAAGATTGACCTTACTTAGAATGTAATTTTCATCTGAATTCTATCAGTAGTCAATAAGTGAGCCTGCTTGACTTATGAATATTGTTTGCAGCAACGAGAGCAAAGAAAAAACAGCATTGTTCCATTGTGCAGTTTAATTGAATTCATTTGAATTTGGTTTTTGCAGTTAGTGTGTAAAATTATGTAACGTACATCTAACGATGCTACTTCAGGTTTTTATTTTTTACGCTGTTTAGTTTTTACTCCTTTGTGGCAAAAGCTGAAATTAAGTTTGAGTAACAACTAAAATATGTGCCGATGATTTTCATTTAGAATGGAGTATGAAATGTATCCTTGGATTTTGTTTTTGTATTTTTAGCGAATTTTTATGAATTCTTATGTGTAGTCCATCAAATTACAATTTTTGTTTTGTAAACTTCGAATGACATATTATTTTAGTGATATTTAATTTTTGTTCATCATGTATAGGGTAAACCGAGTACATATTGCCCAAACCGAGATATTAGGGGGATTTGGGAGCTATAGTTGGGTTGGTGCGCAGAGACCTACCTAGTTGTACAAGGGCAGTATTTGAGTGCGCAGATGGAAGTGTTGGATGGTGTTCAGAGGCTTTGCGATAAAATATCGCTAATCTGCGCTGTTTAATCAATCTAAGTGTGAAAGTTTTTATAATTTTTTTCTCTAAATTTCATAGAATTCAAAAAAAAGAAAAAGAAAATAATTTTGATTTAAACGGCTTCTCATTAATCTATTTCCCTAGACAAACATGGTTAGCACCAGTAGTTCTTTCTAGCAGCGGTATTGCTTCAGTAAAATTCCGCGCAGCTTCTCCTATAAGTTGCATATTCGTGCGTCTGCTTCTTAGAAGAGATCGCGTACTGTTTTCAATCGTTTACGTAGTTGGAGAGATTACGCGGCTTACTGCGTATTGAAAAATGAAAATTGTCAATCTTTAAGTAACACAAGTTTCAAAGTAAATTAGTGTAGCTTTGTAAATTTTCTGACTTTCCTTGTTTTATTCCTTTATTATTTTTTTCCTCGTAAATTACAATTTCGGCATCCTTTTTAAAAACTGTTTATTTTATGATTCCTTCGTATTATGATTTGGTTAAAATATTTACTTCCATTATAATAATGGTTGTATATGAAAACGTAAGATTATATTGTAATTTCATGTGCATACTCTCCAACCCTTTTAGGACAGTTACGCAAAAATCATCCTCTTGGTTTCATCAAAATTGTTGCATTACATTAAAACGTAAAGATTTACCTTATGAGAAAGGGCCACTTATGCTACAACATGACCGTATGTTTGATTTAAGATTAAAAAAATAATAGCATTTATAAAAGATATACGTTTTATAATATCATAATTATGCATTCCAGAGTTCATATTACATTTAAATTCTTTTTGGATGTGTATTCTGAATCAATTCAGCACAAAGATACAAATGTTAAATACGCAGTTATTGGTCCCGTATTACAGTTGTTTGTCATGGGATCGTACATCTTGTAAGCATAGAGCAAAATAAACTTGCACAGAATATCTTAATGCTCTTCTTGTCTTTCGACATGAATACCACCGAATTTCCCCTTTTGACTATTTCCGAGTTAATTATAACGAGTTTTCTCGGATCTATGATTAATGGTACGTCGTAGAATAAGAAACTTTCTTAAGTAATATATTTACAGGGTTCAGTTTTGCACCTTCCGTTTTGGTTGCATTCCGGTGCTCGAAAAGAGGTCTTTACACGATCTTTGGAAAATTGGTGTTGATGTCAACTCAAACTTGGCAATCGTCCATACATCTACGTATTCAATTGGTTGATCGGGTTGAAATGCCACGGTGGAAAATGGGTTTCTGATACCATCACAATTTCGGCACAGTACTGAAAAAGAAGGATGGTCTATTGCAATATCCTGCGCTAGAGATACAGCTAGCAATCGACTTGAGGACTTTCGAACCAACCAATTTTACAAGCTCGTTCTCGGAGCATACTCAGTTGATATAAAATGTACCCTCGTTTTCTCCGACTCTTAAACCTACACAGAATACTCAGAAATGCTTAAACCTTTAACGTAAAACATTTTGCACTGCTCAACAACTTCATAAAATAAGACCATGTCAATGTTTAGTATTATGACCCTCTCGATGTGGTAAATTTTTTTCTCGTAACTTTTGGTAAAACCTTTCCCCAATTTTACTGGCAACAAATGAGTTATTAAAAAACATTGGATAAATATGCAAAGAGCCGTGGTGGCCTAATCGGTAAGGCATTGGACTTGGGGTCGGAGGGTCTCGGGTTCGATCTTCGCTGGTCGAAAATCCACCGTCGTCATTAATGGTGACTGGGCGACGTTAAATATGCTCGAGGTCACAATATCCTCCAACTGAAACGATACCTCTGGGGGTGTCAGACCAGAAAGTTATTCGGCTCCTGGCCTGGTTCTAAATTCTCGAACTGTCCATAGATGGTACCACCATCTATTTTGTTGTCTTCTGAAGGCAAGGCGCCTGGCACGCAGTCCTTCATAGTCCCTTTGATAGTTGAAATATGCAAAATTTCAATTCTGTATGCACGATTTATATGTTTAATGTTGAGTTTTATTCACTGCTTCATTTTTGCTGCAGTAAAATTGTGGGCAAAATATTAAATGTGAGTTAGGGTAGGTAGATTAGCTTCCTGCTAGACAACTAAAAAAAGGAAACGGAAAAAATGTTTCACATTACTCTACTGCGGTTTAGTTACTAAGCTGTATTCATAAACCTGAAAAGAAACCTAAAATTTCCCCTGGTTCTTTCATTCCACAATTACTTATCAGCAAAAACGCTTTTTATGTAATGAACCAAATACTACAATGTTTTAGGACAGCATGGAATTCTGAAAATTAATTAGGCTTTAATGTTTATTCACCCGTCAAACTACCCTTCATATATATATATATATATATATATATATATATATATATATATATATATATATATATATATATATATATATATATATATATATATATATATATATATATATATTTAACAGCTTGTCTTAGATAAATTCACTTTTCAAAGCCATGTTAGAACTGTATTTACACGTAAAATCTTGTAATACTAGAAATCATTTTCCGTTTACTTATAATTACCGAAAATCCATTTTGATATCGTATATCAGAGAAGACTTAAAGGGATTTAATAATTCCAGCTGCCCAGATATAAGTAGAAGATCTTAAAGCGAATAAGGATGGAACTCATAATATTATGGAAGGTTATGTGGAATAAATTAGTTAAGTAGAATGTGATTCGAAACATACAATATTAGAAATATTATTTAAATGATATTCACTAAATATGAATTAAAGGGAGTTTTATACATAGACGTAGCAATTTTTTGGATGTTTTTAGAGTAATTCGAGCTGATTAAAAAAAAAAAAAAAAAAAAAAAAAAAAAAAAAAAAAACATTTATTACTGATGTTTTTATCTTGCTTTGAGCTATTTTTAGCGAACATAAAAGTTAAATTTTCAAAAAAAAAATAAATAAATAAAATAAAAGGAACAAAGTATTAGAATAAAATAGAAAAAATTTGAAATGAAATTACATATCTGTGGAGGCTTATGTATTTGGGCTACCAGACATATTTCAGTTGTCTTGCATTGTTATATAAAATATTTGTTTGTCCTACTTACCCAAAAAGTCTTTAATAGAAAATTGTATTTTAAATGAATATTTTACTGAAGGTATTTCTTACGGGACTGGCGTCAATCTTGCAGTACAACATCCGATTCTTTTTCTTGTACTACATTTTCTTTTCTTTTCTTTTCTTTTCTTCTAACGCCAATGATGCAATTCCCATTCGAAACTAGTAAGAAGATAGATATTTTGAAACAACATGTCATTGCTTTCTTCTACGATGTCTATAACTATATGCGTTTTCCCAGTTACCAAGTTTGGCTAATACTTTCCAACTAGGTTTCTTTTACCAAACTTGTAAGGAGAAACTTTAAAACCATTAGCCAAAACGATGGTTCTTGTTTTTTTTGCATGCCGTAGAATTTAATTAAATACACATACATCCTATGCTCAAAATAATGAAAACATTTTCAAAATTTTATTATTCTAATATCACACTGTTAAAAAACGACTGTTTAGTGAAAGTTACGTTCAAGTTATCAACAGGTTGTAGCAAACTTCAAATATCAGTCCGTGGTGAGGTCTCAAAGTGACGTTTTAGTGACTTTTTCATTGCGTCATAAATTAAACGATTAAAATTAAATATTTCAGCGACATCACAGTAAAGTTATTGGAAACATGTCACAAGTTTTTTCACGTAGTAGCTTCAGTCAGACGTCACAACTCTGTGACTTGTGACTGTAAGCAATGTGACTTGCAGTGACTTCCGCGTAGCGTTACCGTGACATGCAACACTAATTTTAATAGGAGAATGAAGGAACGAAAAAGTGATCAACAATTAACGCTATCTTCTGGAATTTGGGTTACAATTTAAACTATCAAAATATCACCAAACAGGCAATTGCTTCGTTTAAATGTAAAAGCAATTTCATTCGTCATACCTTGACCGGCGATTTTCTAATCTGCAAATAAAGTCGAATTAATGATTTTAATCAAACCATCCTTAGCAGTAAATGACAAAAATATGTCATTTAAACAGATTTATAGAAGTCTTCCACGCTTAGAAGCTGGTTTAACTCTTCAGAACATTCTATGCACCGAACCATGATTAGTTGCTGCTTGCTGATAATTTCTGTCCGCCTGTGAAAACTGATCTATCCATGCTAGCCTGCATGTGTGAGGCCATTTCCTGTTGGCGTTGTTGGCGCTTATCGAGGCAACTGGTAGTAAATCGAGTGTAGAAGAGGAAGACGGAAACTCGATGCAGTTTCAGTTCTGCTCTTAAGGATGGTAGGTTTCAGCAGCTATTTAGAGCTTAATTTATGTATTCTTTAGATCTTGATTATTGTTAACATAACAGGTCAAGGAAATGGCAAATAGGACGACGAATATTTTTCGCAACTCTGCAAATGTAATTTATGTGCTAAACTAATTTGCAATTAAGCGAAATTTTCCCGTTTGTATTTTCTCAAAGTGACGTTCTTTATTTTAAACAAATATTTAGCGGCGTTTAAAATAAACAAAAAAATCACAAAATTTACAACATTACATGTGAATTCTTTGGTATTTTTGAAGCTGTTTCTTATGGGACGGACAAAAAAAAAAAGAATAAGAAAAAGAAAACTTGAATTTTTGGCATCTTAAATTCAAATTATGTTTTTCGCAATCACGAGCGTGTGCGTGTATGCAGTGGTGTGTGTCTTTGTGTAGGCGTGTGCGTGGAAGTATGTATGCGCACGTTTGTGTGTGCGTATGTGCGCGTGTGTGTATAGGCGTTCGTGTGTGTATGTAGGCGTGTGTGTGTGTATATGTATGCGACTGTGTAGGTATTCATGTGTGTTGGCATGCGTGTGTGTATGTAAGCATGTGTGTAGGACATGGACGCAACCTGGAGACGGCTTTCCCTAGAGGAGAAGCATCGGGAAGGGCCGATTGCCGGCGATGCTGCAGAGGAATTCCGGAGGGGAGGGGGGGAATAAAATCATAGAAACATCATTCAAAGGTCAACTAAAAACAATAAGCGACTCGTGATTGCTCAAAAAGAAAGTTAAACTCGAAAAAATCAGTTTCGGAAGTATTTAAATTTTACTTGAACATTTTTTTTTTTTTTTGCTTTTGTATTTTTTGAATTATGAAATGCAATTACTTATACCTCTACTTAAACATTTGTATATATGTACCATAAAAACCTGTGTGCACCCGTATTTGTGTGTATCTGTGCAACCGCAACTCTATCTCTTCCGGATTGGCACCAGGTCAATACTGGTACTGTTGGATACAGAACGCTCAGGGCAAGCCACCCCCCCCCCTATATCACCCCTCTAAACCTTAAGAGGTCGGAAATAAGGGACTGGACATCCAGTTTTAAGGATATCCCGAGAATTTCCTCACTCCTGGATGTCCTTAGGACATCCAAGGAATGAACATCCAGGGGTGAAGCATAAAACCGACCAAGTTCTAGATTTGGAAGTTAGTGTTTTAGAAACTTCTTGCGCTTAATTAATTAAAAGAATTGTGATTAAACAAAAGCTTACAAGGAAACAATATTCTTAACCATCGTTCATTATACTTTCAAAGTGTATTTTCTCTTTGTGTGTACGTAAGAGGGCAGGAGGTGCTTTTTACATTAGTATAAAATGCTCTTACAAAATAGAGCTGATATAACATTATGTTAAAATGCTATTGTCTTTATAGTAAAAACAATAAAATATTTGATTTGAATAACTTTTGTCACATATTGGATGGTTATAATCTGCATTAGTTTTCTATGGGTAAGTGTATAGTTTCTGTCACACCTATTATTGTAAAAATTCATTTAACAATGCTTTTTTTTATTTCATCAAAAATATATCTATTTAAACCTGCCAACAGTTTTTTAACAATTTTTATTTTAATATATTTTTGGTTCACAAAATGTGAATTTTCACCTCCGCGGCATGTCACACACCTAGTGTAACTGTTTATGTTGCTCAATAACTTGTTTAATTAAAAGTATATACTTATTTATTTATTATTCCTTTCACAAGTGTTTAAAATACTAATTGTTTAAAAATATTTAATTGCTTAATATTGTGTTTCAGTTCGTTTTAGTAGGACACGGAATCATGTCACACAATAAATTCTCACTTCCGTTACCTAAACACAAAAGGCCGTTTCTCATTAACACGTGGCAGTAATGACATCACATTTTATTTTCCACGATACAAGGGAGCCTCCTTGTTTATTTTCAGCCATAAAAAAGTTGTGAGATTTTTGGCGAAAAATAAGAAGATAGATTTTTTTTTGAAAAACTAAGTGCGGTTATTGTGAACCCTCACCTCCGTGAACTGGAATCTCAGGCATCTAAATTAATCTATAAAAAAAATAAGTGAACATGTTTTCATACGTTTAACATGTGCAGATTTTAACAACAAAGGAAAAAAATATTTCCCTGAAAAATGTATCCATTAGGCCTATATAATTGAAAAATTCCTCACCTCCGTGACAAACCTTATCAATGTCATTATTTCTGAGGTGAAAATAAATAATGTAGACATGATATACCAATATTAGGTATTCTACCAAAATTATAAATTGCCAGTACATTCTCAAATTTACTAAATACTAGCTTTTAACACACATTTTAACTAAAAGGACATTATCCGTACTTTAATTAAGAGAGCTTAATTCTAGATAATCACTAATCATTAAAATACCTGATTGTTTGCACAATCAACAAAATTACTACTTTGATATTAAATTGGCCTTGATTTTCTAACATTATTTTTTTCTGTTCTTTTATTTCCGTGAACAAGGCATTTTTTTATTTATTTATTTTTTTTTTATGAGTAAAATAATTGGAACTTAGCTGGGCCATTGTTTATGGTTACTTCTATTAGGTAGCACTTTCATATTAAAAAAAAGGGGTTTTGAAATTGAAAAATATTTGCGTCAAAAGTTACGTTTTTTGGTTCTATCCATTTTTGTGTCTCAAATGATACTTTATGTCAGTTTAAATAGTTAAACAAATAAATAAAATATGTTTAAAAGTTTTTTTGTTTTTTTTTTTCGCTTCGCAGTCTTTTGTGAAAAGCAAAATAAAATGTTCCTTACTCATAGAAAACATGTCTGGGAAAGATATTTTTCGATGTGTATTTTTGATTTCACATTCCTGAGAATGAGTCGCAAAAGCGGTTGAAATGCATTTTCATAGTTTTAGCCTTATTTGTTTCACCAGAAAAACATCTAACAATTAAATTACATGCTCGTCTGTTATACGTTAACAACTAAGAACACTATGTCAATAAAATTTCTAAAAACCAGAATACTTAATTTTGTTTTAAAATTTCGCTTATGCAAAATATATGAGCGTATGCAGCTTTAAATCCTTATTTTCATTGCAAAAAATGTGCACCGCCACACAAAGAAATCAATATTTCTCCAGAAATATACTATCTATCATGCAGGAATGCGTCTGAAACAGACAACGGTTGGAAAAAAGGAAGATTTATTTTGATCGACGGGGTCTTTGCGTCAAAGTCAACTTTTCCGATCCCACAAAGAATAAGGATTTCCGTTAAGATCCAGATTTAAGCCTTTTCTGCCGGAATTTCTCAACGTGGAGTACGAGTCTTAAAATTTCTTTGCATTTTTATCGATTCGGTGTAGGTTTTAAAATACGAGTGCTGTTTTGGGCAGTCAGATATCAACTCTTATGAACAAAGAGCGATTTTTGCAAAAGAGTAAAATGGGTCACTTAATCTTTTCTATTTCGAAAAATTAATAAATAAAAGAGATAAGAATAAAATGAAATGAAATAGTTAAACTTATAATAAATATCAAATAATGATCTAAATTATAAATTAATGTTTGTATGCTTACGTAAAAGTGTATTTTAATTGCACTTGGCTGTATAGTTTTTTTTTTCTTGTTTTGCTTTAGTTTTACATTACTTTGTAACACGTTTAATATTGCGCAAGTTGAATATTTCAAAACAATATAAAAATGTTTATATCATTGCTTTTTAGCATTCCAATATTTAAATTTTTCGTTTCGCTTTTAAAGATGTTAATGTCTTCAAATTTTATGATAGCTAAAAAATCAATTTAACGAAACATCATAACTTTTCATATTTTTCTTTGCCACTAAAATGAAGAAGTATTATCAACGTTCCATCAAAACTGTTATACATTTTCTTTATTGTTGTGAACTATGCAAAAAAAAAAAAAAAAAAAAAAACCAAATAAACAGCATTATTAGTATTTTGCATAATATTATAATAGATCTTATGAAATTTCTTTAGTCTCTAGAACTTTCTAATTTATCTATATAAATAAAACAAAGAATATATATGTGCGTATATTTATATGTATGTATGTGTGTATGTTCCCTATATCAAATCCACAGTTTCCGTCGGATCTCGACTAAGTTTGGCAGGGAGGTACTTGGAGCCACCGAGAAGGAACTTTGGGGGTTTTCGAAAGGAAAAAAAGTACCGAACTATTCGAATTTAAATTTTAGGATCCGAAAAGGGCTTTAAATAGCTCTATCTACCCGAATTAATTATTCGATCAGTTCAAATTTAGTGCCATTCGAAATCCCGCAAAAAAAAAAAAAAAAAAAAAAAAAAACCTGAAATGGATTTTATTCATTCGAGTCAAAAAAAAAAAGGCTTTAAAATCACCGGAAATTTTTTTAAAAGCATTATTAAGCCTAAGTGGAACAGCATTTTCATATCGGAAAATTATCGTTTTCACGATCTCAATTTGAATTAGCGTGAAAACCATTCAGAAGGTGGCCACTTTTTTTTCCCGACTGTGACTAAATAAAATTTTGTTTTTATTTTGAGGAAAAAATGTACCTTTTGATAATTATTTCGCGATATATCTACTTTCTTTTTCTTTCTTTTTTTCTTTTTGTACTGCCAGCAGAAGATAAACAAGGAGTTTAGTTAGAGTATTTATAGAGGATTGCGTTTAATTTTTTCGGGAATTTTTGAGTTGCCGTCTTTTTTTCTTTAAGAATAATGATTGACGGAAATTTTTACAGTATTTTTTCCCCTAAAAGAAGAAGTCAAGTGACGCATGATTTTTGAACATGCGTCACTTGACGTAACTCGTATTTTCGAGGTAGACAGTGCAAAGCTGGGCACTGCAGCTAGTATATAATAAAAATTTTTACACTAAAAAAGAACGGAAAATCCAGGGTAGCATTATATCCAGCGTTGAACTTTTTATAAGTAACATTCGGAACATGAATTGATAATAATAGCAGAATTGTGACAAGACATGACGTTTCGTTAAAGGTATTTTTGATCTATGTGGACTCCGCAGTCCTTCATATTCTTCAGTGTTCTTAACTTCAAAAGAAACTGTAGGAAGCAAGGCCCGTCATCCCGTCATTTCAACTCTTGTTTTTCGTCTTCGTCGGAGATGGGGGGGGGGGGGAGATTTTTTTCATGTAAATCATGCCTAAAACCACGCCAACTAAATGTAAATACACTCGATTCTCGATAACTCGAAGCTAATAGTTTTTTTTGGGTCCCAAACTTTTGAGACCGTTGTAGAAACTTCCCATAACTCAAACGTTTTTTCCGGATCCTTAGGACTTCAAGTTATTGAGATTTGACTGTGAATTAACTTTTCAAAGTCGGTGGGGGGCGTTATTGACACCACCCACTAACCCACCTGAATGACGGGCCTGTAGAAAACTTCGTGTTCTCCTATGCCGCACATTATAGCATTTTGACCAAAAATCCACCAAACTAGAGCGTTATAAAAGAGCACTCATTACTTGGGTTCAAAAGGAGGTAAAATTCTTCACCGTTTTGGTATCGGTTAAAACAAATACAAATTTCTCAACGAACTGAACACTACAGATTTCGGAATGGACACATGTCATGGGTTTGAAAATGAAAGAGTGGGATTGGAAAAATAAGTTTAAAGAGAAAAAGTAGAACCATAGAAACAGTGAATTTAGGGAATAAAAAAATCGCAATTTTAGTGATGATAGCAAGAAGTTGAAGCTTCAACAAGCTTCACTTTAAGCAACAACTTGAAGCTTCAAAAAGCAACAAACAAGTGCTATTTCAAAATGCGCTTGTTTGTTGGATTTTGGTTAAAAAGACTATTCATATCAATGTTGCATTTTTATTTCTAGAAATATATTTATTACATGGAATTATAATAGCTTAACAGTTGCTAACAAAATTTAAATGTGATAAGAAAAATTTTAACAGAAGAAATATCATACATTTAGAATATCTGTATTTGCAATAGATATTAAGAAAAGTTGGCGGTTTGAGAAATATAAAAATTGGTTGTATGTAATTTTTTAATGTAAAAACTTAATTAGTTTTAGAGACAAAAACTGAGTAAGAATCATTGATAATTTGCTTTTTCCCCATAAAATCCAAAATAAAATTCATTCGAAAACAAATTCTTAAGCTTATTTTTAAAATATAGAAAATGATTGTTTCATTTTAACCAGAACAATCAAAAATGAAAGAAATAAGATGGTATTATTTCATCCACTTCTTACATAAAATTTTCGACTAGTTTAAGCCACCCGTTAAGCAGGAAACGTAATTTTTTTTTCTCATTACATTGTAGTTGTTCAAAAAAACTTTTAAAAAGTAAAGTTAATCCTTTTTATCTGTAGTGCCACTGTACAATTTCCTCAGAACCAAATTCAAAGAGAGGTATAATTAATCTAATGAGAAATTTTAATTCTTCAGAAACGAGGCCAGGGCTTATTTTCATGTATAAAATTGAGTGTGACGTTTCTCTTAAAACTTCACCTACAGAGAATTACTGTCAAAACATAAATGAGAACTTCTAATCGAGAATGTGTGTCATTGTTTAGGTGGAAAAATGTAACCCAACTTCTCTCCTTCACTAAAGGATTACCCGTTGCATCCCAACCACCTGCGTCCTTTAAAAGAAATTTCCTACAATTTTACGCGATCAACTTAGTACACGTATTTAGTCACAGGCTTGGGTTATCACTATTAAAAGGCAGTTTTTTTGGCCGTGGGGGGGAGGGCTACAGTGGTTGGACCAGTAAACGAAAAACTTAGGAAATATGTTTTTGTTATTTAACTATTTATTGGTTGTTTATTTAGATTATTATTTATTCAATGTATTTATTTATATTATATTTATTTATTTTTTCATTTATTACATTTTTTTGCATTGGTTATTTATTGTATTTCTTTGCTGTTTATTTACTACCTTTTTTCAATGTTTTTTTATATTGTTTATTTATTTTGCAGATATCATTTACTGCATACTGTAAGAAAATTCCCAAGCGTCGCAACTCAACTTGTTCACTGTTCCGGGATTTCACGAATTTACTCCTATTTCCCAATGTTTCCCAAGTCTCTTTAAGTTTCATGGATGTTGATCTCTCACTGGTTTGAAGAATATTTGTAGCTAACACTGTTAAAATATCTAGATTTTTTTTCAGTTTAGTTACGGCCCCTTCAGATTGACTAAGCCTCAAGCGAGGGCGAAATTCAGTCTTTGTGCATGGAAAATAAGCTTGGAAATAGCCTGTTAGATATTTGCTTGCAAATCTGGTTTAACTTCTTCTATATTAGCTTTGAACGTTTTTCTGGATAGTTTAAAAATGTTCTAATCAATTATTGTAGACATATCAAAGTGTATTCAGTAAATTACTAAGCATTAGCCAGGGCTAAAGCAAAAATACATGAAATACACCGCCAGCTCAATTACAGCCGAGGACTACAGTTTCGTGCTTCTTAACCCTCATCAGCCCGGCATAGTAAAGTGACTGAGCTGGAGATGGAAAAACTCTTAAGGAAGCCAAGAGCGCCAAACAAACTGGTAGCTAATATAGAACTAGCACAGACATAAACATTAAGCACGAAACTGCAGTCCTCGGCTGGAAATGACTCAGCTGGCGGTGCATTTCATGTATTTCAGCTTTAGACCTGGCTAATAGTTTGGTAATTTACTGAATCTACCATGCCTTGCCTTCAATCTTCGAGTTGAACCAAACCATTGCTTCGGTCACTCGTCTTGTCTGTGCTAGTTCTATATTAGGTACCAGTTTGTTTGGTACTCTTGGCTTCCTTAAGAGGTTTGCCATCTTCAGCTCAGTTACTTTCCTATGCCGGGCTGATGAGTGCTAATAAGCACGAAGCTGCAGTCCTCGGCTGGAAATGGCTGAGCTGGCCGTGTATTTCACGTTTATCAAAGTGTTCTTTCAAGATCTATTCCAGAATCATGACTGGCTTGTGTTCGCATGGTTTCTGAATTCTTCCGCAAGATTTAAGGTAAATTTTTGGTAGGTTACCGACTTCTTGGGGATAACATATTTTTGCTAGATATAATGCTAACAAAAGTTAGACACGCTAGAAATGTTTCCAAGAGCGTCTCAAATTGTTTTACATTATGTTGTAAAGCATTCTTATTGATATCTGTAACGAGAAAAATAACTAGGTTTTTATTTTGCCATCAAAGTTGTTAAAGTACTTTGACGTTGTTTTTACTTTCTTCTGTTTTTAATATATAGATGAAAGTTTTGGTTTTGTACAAATTTTCGAATTTTGACAGATTTGAACATTTTGAGGTGTGTTGAGTCCATTTCGAACATTTCTGTTAGTTCACATTTCTGTGATGTTTAATATGCTTCGATCTTTTGACTCAATATTACAGTCTGCGCAAAGTAAATTGTATCATATACCACTAAAATACTTAAATCACAAATACAACATATCGCTCATTTGGAAGAAGAGTGCAACAATACGAAGTAATGAAATTTTGCAGGAGAAGCGTTTGAAGTTGAACTCTTCAGGCAATTTGCATTAAGAAAAATAAGTTTGCTGCACTCTCCAGTGGTTAATATTTGAACGATAAACATGTCATTATTCTCCAAAAACGATAATGTCCTTTGAAGGTCTTTAAGCGAAAAAAAAAATAAATAAAATTTCGTATCGTGGCACTCTTCTTCCAAACAAGCGATGAGGCTTATTGAGTGACTGTGCACAAGTGTAATTTTGAAAATAAGTAAATTATTTTTAGAGTTTTAAAAAATATCATAAAAAACCATAATTTGAATCTTCTGAAATAAAAGTCACATTCGGCAGCCTCACTACAATAACATCAAAAGACGTCTTGAAAGTCAATTATTGTATCAAAGTATGACGCATATATGTATTTCGAAAGTCAATGAACTTCCTTAGCAATGTCTTAGCTATAATGCTTATAATAAAAGTACTGAATACACGTTTATCAAGTGAAAAAAAAAAGTAAACAAAACATTTATTCATGTTCTATATAGCATAAAGCCCTTCAAAATTAAGGAATGGTATTTTAAAACTAAAAAATCGACATTATTAAATAGTTTGCTCGCAAAAACACTAACATAACCATCGAAGCAGAAAAAAAATTGATTTCATAAGTTTAATTACATTTTCAAGCATCATACCACCAATTACAACGAAAAAAAGTTCTTGCGAAGAAATGTTTAAATATATTTGATTTTTTTAAAGCCTCAGCGAAAAATAGGGATTCAAATCATCATGCCTCAAAGAGAAAAATTAATCCTTATATCAGAGTGCGGAAAATAGTTGGGTGAAAATAGGATAATTAATATGTGCATATCATATTTCTCCCTTCGAGTGAATAATGCGGTTGAAAGAAAAATCATCATGCATTAAGGCTCACTGATCCAGATAAAAGGAAATTAGATTTCAAATTCGCTTTGTTGGTCTTTAGAGGCATAAAAACTTTCATTAAAAATAAAAACGCTTTAACCAAATATTTGTTATTAATTTTTTTATGAATTTTTTTTTCAGATTAGAAAACTGATTAAATTCAATATGTGTTTAAATGTTTAAAGGAGAGCATTGCAGCTTAGGTTCGGTTTAAAGCTTCTTTTTTGCATTGATAAATGTGTTTTTGTTAACCAGAAATGTAAGTATTCAGCACTAATTGAAAATATTTGCTTTAATAATGGTGAATTATAGTTTACTGTAATAAGGGTTGTTATTTTCTCAGAAAAAAAGCGAGACTGGTTAAATATTTTCATGTTTAGTAATGTGTTTTTTTTTATTCGTTAGTTTGACCAAAAGCTTCGGAATTCTTTAATTAAAATTCCACCAGATTGAAAGTGCTTCTGATTCACTAAGCAAATGGATGATTTTTACAACTCAGAAGTTACATTTCTATACATTAGTTACAGTTGAGATCTTAATTTGTATTATTAGAACAAAAACAAATTGTTAATACGATTGTAAAATTATAAGAATGAAAGTTATACTAACCAAGTGTTCATTGTTGTTTATTTTTGCTTTTTATTTATTTATTTATCGTATGAGTACGAAAGTTTATACTGAGTTTGTAAGTAAAAGTTACACAGTGATTAGGCAAAGTTCTTTATTCAGTGATACAATATCCACCATTGTCTATAATCTATTTTCAACGTTCTGGCAGCATTCGGATGCCCCGATCATAAACTTTGAGCAGTTAAGATTCGAAGAACGAAGACACGACGCTCTCTAAGGCATCTAAAGAGTCAAAATTTTCTGCGTGTAAATGATTGTGCAACGACCGGAACAAGTGATAATCAGATGGTGTGTTATCAGAAGAATACGGTGGATGAGTTAGGACATTCCATTTCAGGCTGCTTAGTTTTCGTCTGTCTCAAAGCGTGTGGTCTGGCGTTCTCCTGATAAAAATCTATACCCTAGCGATTTGACAAGATCAGAAGCTTCTGTTCAATTTCTCGCTTCAAATTGGTTATTTGGCGACATTATGTGTCCAACTCAATCGTTTGTCCAGCGGGGAGAAGCTCAAAATGAGTTAGACCCTTGCAATCCCACCAACCACAGAGCATCATCTTCATCGGGTGCTAACTGGCCTTTGCCATTGCGTCACGGTGCTCAACTGTATGTGTATCTGAGCTAAATATTGTTGCAAAGGACCCATTTTTCATCACCCGTCACTATTCGATCCAAAAACGGCTAGTTTTTTAGCCGCCTGAGTTAGGAAACGGCAGCAGATATTCGCGGGGCTTTGTTCCGTTCGGTTAGCAAATGAGGCACCCATATATCGAGCTTCAAATCGTATCCCCCTTTTTTTAACGACAAAAAGTGGTTGATTGTTCAATGTCTAGTTCTGTAGTAACTTCCTCTGTTGAAATTTGCGAAGTATTCTGAACGAAAGTACGCACAATATCGTCATCAATGTCTGTAGATCGCCCTGATCATGTATCGTCTTCATGGTTCAACCAGCGATTGAACTATCCACGGCGAAATTTCGAAACCATTTTTCCGCAGTTCGTTTAGTTGGTGCGTGAACTTGATAAACCTCTTGAATGTTTCTTACGGCTGCTGCAACGTTTATTCCTTTCCGAAGCTAGTAAAGCATAACATGCCATAGATGCATCTTATCGTCGACACTCATTTTGAAAATAATCTTTAGCGAAGCAGTTTTATCCACACATTTTTTTTTTTTTGAATGAAAGCTGCATACGTCATCTTTATAACGATCTGCCTTATGCAGATGCCGGTATTAAGGCTAAAGCTAGTCGCTTTGAAATTTTATGTATATGTTAGACGAAATAATATATTCATATTTATTTTGAAGTTAGATTGTAACATTTTTAATAGCTTTAAAGTTATAACGTAAGAGAGGGTGGCCGAAAGCAGGTAAGTTAACGAAGAATGATTGAAAATTGTAGTTTTTGGCTTTTTATTGAAACAACTTTGGTTTTATTTCCAGGAAGGGATCCTGAAATTCAAAATAAAAAGTGATTCTTGCATTATTTCAAGATATATTAACAAACATTGCAAACACTTAAAAAACCCGCTTTACCCTACCAGGGGGCTGAAAGCGTGTTAGCTAAACTAAATGTAATTTGTTACATTCGTCACTCAAATATGAAGTTATAAGTTATTAGATTAACTGACTAGGTAACTGCCATTCTAAAAAAACTATAAATAAGTTAGATTTTCAATTTAAGTTGGCAAAGTGTAAGTCAGCACATTTGTTTATAAAACGGAAATAGATCATTGATTACATTAATAGACTAGCTAACTACCATCATTAAAAACAACTTTTTAAAGTTATACTCACCCCTTAAAAATAGAAAATCCATTTTTTTAAATGTATCATTTCTTTGTATTTTAAGCCTGGTTACTCCATGCCGCTTCACCGCTGCTTCACTGGGACTGATTGAAACTCGGGGGGTATTCACAACAAACGTATGCATTGCTGCTTGCTCAACATGCGGCGGCATACAAGTGCCTTCCCGCTTTAGGCGCCCTACCCGCTTTGAGCCACCCTTCCCTATTTTGTATGTGTAAGTTATTTCTTCTCACCCTGTACATAAAAGAGCCTTTCAAATGTTCCTGGAGAGCTGACTGTAAGGTCTCCCCTAATATCTCAGGGTAGGTACAGATGCAGTTTCATTTGAAAATTTCAAGCTTACAACCTTTTCGCTGAATCCTTTTGAAAAGGTGCTTAAAATTGCATTTTTTCACTAAGACTTTTCACACTTTATACAAGTAAATGGGCAAATGCCGTCCAACTCATTTATTAAAAATTTTGTTGCCTAATTTACAAATTTGGATCTCCGAAACATTACGGAAATTGGAAACGTAATTCCCCCCCCCCCCCAATTTCCTGCAATCAGATGCAGTAATACATGAACAAAATCTGGCACTAAACTTCTGCACTGTAAAAAGAAAATGTGTAAGAGTACCAGTAGGTATTAATGGGTGTAATGTGACACAAATTCTGAAGCATCTACACTGTAAAAAAATTCGTAAAATTTACGGTTTTTTAACGGCAGCTGGGTTGGTTGTGCAAAACCGTAAAAGTTGCGGAGAATACCAGTCAACGCAACGGTCTTTTACCATACAAAGACGAATTTACGGTTTTAAACCGTTCATAGCTGAAGCGTCGAACGAGGAAAAACCATTTTTGAACGAAACAGGTTTAAACCGTCAAATCTACGGGAAAAACCAGTTGAAATTACGGGTATTTTTTACAGTGTAGCATCATTGTTTTAAAAACTCAACTTGTTGAAGGAACCTTGAACTATGGTAAAAATCAGAATTACTGCAGAGCAGGTAAACTCTTATTAGTGAAACGAAAACCGTCGTTGGTGGCCGAGACGTAATAGCTCTTGCTCTGTGACCAGTCGTAGTTTCGCGTTCTGAGTACGAACATCCCTCAGGCCATTTCCTCTCTTCAATAAAAGTGTCTTGTATAAATACTTTATTAATTGTCTTGATTTAAGACCCATAGATAAGTTTGGGGCATTTTAGCTGAAGAAATGTATAAGGATGGAGCACGATACTCAAATAAAGACGAACTGATATCATCCATTGAACTGGTGTGGGAATCTATTTTTAAACACATTGTAACTGTACTTTTTGAGTTAATGACTGGACAAATAATACCGGTCATTGAAAAAAAAAGTGAATTTGTAAGATACTAATTTATTTCAAAACATATTTATTAATGTCCTCAAACTTTTTTTTATGTTCCACATAATACATTTTCCTTAATATGTGATTGAGCAATTTTATTGGCTTACAGGTTTCTAATGTTTCTTAATCACTAGTACTAAATTTGTATTGAATTGGATAGCAGTAGATGATTTATTTAGTATATTTTTCAACATGTAATCACATTTTTTCCCATGACTGTAATTTGTAATTATATATATATATATATATATATATATATATATATATATATATATATATATATATATATATATATATATATATATATATATATATATATATATATATATATATATATATATATATATATATATATATATATATATATATATATATATATATATATATATATATATATAACACTGATGTAAAAAAAAGGAAATAAAGCACCATAAAATTGAAATATGGGTGGAAAGAACAGGCATCCCCAATACCGATTGTGTCAATGAAATTCGTTTAACTAAAAATCGTCGAGTATAAAGATTGTCAAAAGATTGTCAATCAAGTTGATAAATTTTGAAAGGTTATTCAAATGAATTAATTATCTTTTCCTTTCCTGACATTCAAACTTCACATTCAATATACGAACGATGGATTTTCTCTCACCGTCCAAAGATGAAGAGTGCGGTGTAATGAAGTTACATCCAGCTTAAAAGAGGAGCATATTTTATTAACCGCCTAAAATGTCTGTGTCAGCTTTTCAAATTAAATTTTGCAATGGCTTCCCTTTAATCAATACGTAAGAGCATTTAAATAATTAAATTTTACACTTCTATATTTATTCGCTGGAATTTTACCGATGAAATTGGTTTTATACTATCACTAGCTCATATGTTTATTTAGTAGATTTTAACTGCGAATGAATAGCTTTGTCGTCAACTACTGAATTTAAAGCTCTAACTGTTTACGTTTATAAAAGTGATTTAACTATTTCTATGTTATGGTTGCAGTGCATGTCAAAAGCGGTTTGATAGTAAATGAAATCTTTTAACACATTTATTCAATATAAGATTACAACCCAAATTCAAAATCATAGAATACTTCTCACGTTTTGGAAAAAAGTTTGTTCTAGCTAAATATGAGTGCAAATTAGGTATTTAAATGAACGTGCTACCTTTCTTAAACCTTTAAGTGTTCATTGTATTTCAAATATACTCAATTAAAAATAATCTTAGACAGAATAATCCAAACTTTTATAGTGATGAAGGTTTACATTGAGTCAAAAAAATAGAATTTCGAATTAAAGGGGGAAGAACACTTTTAAAAGAAACAATATCAATGCTAGAATGCGTCATGTTTTGCTGGATTCAATGCTTTAATTCTTTTATACACGGATTCTACCGCCTGTGTATATTAAACGTTTCTCTGACACTGTTTCCATACCCTCATCAATGCGGCAACGAGCTTAATTTTGATGGCGGGCACCAGGTCTTGAACCGCTTTCTTTAGATCCCACGGTACCACAAATTCTTGCCGAATTGAGATTGGTAGAGTTTCTTGACCAGTTTAATCCCAAAATTCCTCTTTCGTTTCAAATGTATGAGTTTATTTAGAGACATGACACGAAGTAGAGTGCCTCAAATGAAGTATCATGCAATATTATTGTTAAATAGTGGAAGTCACGCATTGTTTTATTTTCAGATATATATAATTTCTCAATTCCAGCAGCCCTCATGCACCCAGAGGAGAGAACGTCTTACACAAGATTTCTAATACGATTTTCTTTTTAAACGTCAAACTCGAACACCTTTTTTTGTTCACAGATGTTTCAAAAAAAGATTCATACTGAATACAATACTTTTCCATTCTTGTTGCCCCTGAATGAGCTTCTCTTGGCTCCAGGAGAGTCGTGTAAGTTTCTGCTTCCTGTTTATCTTTGGTCTTACTTTGTAGATCCGCAATTAAAACTGCAGTTTATGCAACCGTTCAAGAGTAGTTGGCATGGAAAAGATAACTATAAATTCTTTCCAACAGTTATGGACGTAAGAAGCATTTTTCAGTGATTATTTTGGACGATTTACTTTAATTTGGCTTCGTCTCTGCCAGATGTTACAATTTTTCTATCTCGTTTACTTCGATTACTTTTTAGTTGGTCAGTTCTTCTATATTCCTTTTAAATCTTACATACCATAGATTGTAAAACGTTCATTTGAATTGAGTTGGATAGTTTTTTTCTAACTTTAAGAAATGATACAATATGTAACTTCGTTTTTTTCCTAGTTATCACCTTGGCGACCCATTTTGAGCAATAAAAGGCGTTTAAAAGCCCAGCGCAAAGCTCCATACTTGTGACAAACTATAGGGTAACAGGTATGCAAATATTTTCGGTACTTTTTAAAATTCACATTAAATGAATAGATTATTCTAATTTTTTGATCCATATAAACAATCTATCTATTTTTCCAATGTGTTAATATTCACAAGTTGATAAAATAATATATTCAATGTTGTTTAAATTGATTTACCCATTAATGAATAACGATTTTGAATCTTTTTAATTTGCATGTGTTCATTTTTTCCGCCTCAGGAACAAGTTTATTTCAAACAGTTCTGTTATTTTACTATTTTGAATTTGGGTTGTTATACGCAATATGTTTTGGCTCACTAAGACTTAAATCGTGTGCTACATATAACAAGTTTACAATTTCGGGATACGATTGAAAAAAAAAAGTTAGAACAAAAACCACTCTCCTCGGGAAGAAAGTATAATTTAAGAAAATAGCCTTTTTCTTGCAAACAATATTAAAATCCTGCTCACAACCAAGGAAACAAAGCACTGTATAAAAATGCGCTTAAAAATTTAATTGAAAAAAAACTTTGAAGCCGGTGTCCAAACTATCTTATACCAAATTTCACAGCTATAGGAGCTAAACGGCTCCTGCGCATAGAAAAATAGCCATTTTATAAATTTGAAAAGTAGTTTAAAGATTTGTGGCCACCAGTTTTTGCTGTCTTGTCGATGACGTGCAAAAGAAAACCACTAGATTACTGCAAAGCTGGAGTAAACAGAAAAGGCTGTTTGCTCCAACATCCTTTTCTAAGAAAAAATCAAGTCATTCGGGTACTTCAAGAAGATCTTGAGAGGTTTGTTATGAATTGCTAGGCAGACGAAGATACGCTGAGGAGACAGTTGAAATTCAGAGCAGTGTGGGCCAGTAATGTAGCCACCAGTAACATTTAGCATAGGACTTTGTCTAACCCTTAAATAGATAAGAACCGTTAGATATCTTCTGCACCGATTTCGAAAATGGGACCACACTTCTCGTGCTGAAAAAAAAACTTTTTAATAACAAAAAACAAGTTACGTGTGTGGAAAATCTGTCATTCCTTTAATTTGCAATTTAAGGTATTAAACTTTCGTGTAGTTAAATGCGTGGAACTGCCCAATGTCGCCTATGTGCCAGGATAGATTTGTCTCTAAAATTGGGGCCAAAACATTTGTCCCAAAAATTAGTCGCCAGAAATGAAGCCCATTTGGCGATTTCTACCAGACTTACAGAAAGGGCATGTTAAGCAGATGCAAAAGAAGAGAAAACTACTTAGAGTTTTAAGAGTACGATAAGTTTAAGCACCAATTAAGAAAGATTACAACAAATTAGGCACAAAACACTTATCTGAAATACTATTTACAACCTTTAGAGCAATATATTGTACGTATTTGTAGTAGAACTAATAGCAGAGGCCATTTATTTGTTGTTTTAA